>NC_048226.1:55151206-55332401 GCF_002007445.2 Ailuropoda melanoleuca
CTATTTTTAACCTGTGCTTTACAGGACCTTCATGAGCCTTTGCTGCTAGCCATTCCAAGATTGAAGGTGGGCAAGTTGCATAGGGCTGGAGATGGGTTCCAGAATTTCCTGGTAGAGGCAAGAAAGAGCAGACAGAACTTGTGCAGATCAGATCCTTGTTGTCTCTAAGCTTAAATACCATTAACTAACTAAACCCACACTTTCTAACGGTCTGACTCAGATCATAAAAGGTGTTCCTACAATGCTAGACATGAGTCGAGACTTAAAGCCAACCTTGACTTCCTGGATACATGTTAAGTTCCTATGTAGTGATCCCAGATTTCTAGTGGTTTATAATGTAGTTTCTATTAAATGGGGTATTGGTGGGGGTTTTGTTTATTTTTTTAAGGAGATAAAGCCATTAAAATTAGTCAACTGCATCCCTGGGCTGAGGAGTGGCTCTACTTGCTTAAAAATGTATTCTATTAGGTTCCAGCCACAGTCCCATTTCTCCTGCATTGAAATCTAATGTTATAAGATAAAATATTTTTTATTAAATTTGATAGGTTTAAGTAAAACTACATGACGTGCTTCCATCAAAGGAAATGAAAATTATTCTTCAAAGTGGAATCAATTTGCAATTGTGACAGATGATGTTTTTCAAATTTAGCTGCAGTTCCACAATGGTACTTTGATGTCTCTGAAATAATTGACATAAGAAGCAATTCTCTATTTTAAACTGTGTTCTACTTTCAGTTTGGTTCTTCATAATAGGAACACTCCACGGGGTCCTGGATTCTTGCAGTTTTTATTTTGTAAGCTACTTTGCATCGTAAATAAAAATCTGCTTTTGGTAAAAAAAAAAATCTGATTTTATAATAAAAAAAGTTTCTCATTTTTATACTGGAAAAAAGTCTGTGCTTCCTTTGAGCAATTAATGTATATTGATGCATGCGTTATCATCTATGTTATATCACATATCTTAGTTGGCAAATAGCTCTATCCCAAGCAAACATAGATTGCATTTAGTTTTTATTATTTATTGAAAAAATTTCCTGAGGACTAAAGACCCAAGTTAAATCCTCAGTGTCTTCCAGAATTTCTGGGGACTCTCCAAGCTGAGATCATAAACTTGAAGCAAAAGCGACAGAGAAGAATTAATCGGCTGACACCAAGCTCCGTGCCCCCGATCTTGAGGCATCTCTGCTGAGGCCTGGACCCCTGAATCCCCACCGACTGAAAGCTCTAGGCACACGAAGATGTTCTGTAGCGATAGCTTTGAAATCTTCAATCTCTCGTTGTTGTGGGTTCATGACAAATTTCCCAATGGTTCTCAGAAAATGAGAAATAGGAACAGTGCCATGAATTGTTCATAAACATATATGACAATATATGTCATTTAGAGTACTGTCCTTTAAATAGGAGATTGTCTTTTTATCAAACCCCTTCTTTTTAAAATAATTATTATTGTTGATAGTAGGATGTTTATTGTTGTTTTTAACATCCTTACTTGCTTGGCAGAATGAAAAGTTAGCTAGCCTTGTGTTCATCCTCACTTGCTTTTCTTTGGAACCATGCTAAATACCAAAAAACCTGGAATGGGAACCACTACTGTAGCAAATACCAGTGGCGGCTTAAGTGAATTTTCTTCCCTCCAGCCCCACGGCTTANCTTTTCTTTGGAACCATGCTAAATACCAAAAAACCTGGAATGGGAACCACTACTGTAGCAAATACCAGTGGCAACTTAAGTGAATTTTCTTCCCTCCAGCCCCACAGCTTAACAAGAGACATGTACAACCCATTGCCTCATTTTTTTTTTAGAGAGTTGGGGAAGTAGCAAGAGTTCTGTTAGACTTCTCTAGCGTCTAAGACATTTCTTCAGAAGATAAACGTTATATCCTGGTTTCAATGAAACACCAGGGGACTAGATTACAAATATCAATGACTACTGAAATATGTATTACAGCGTACACCTCAAAGCAGTATTAACATACTTGTCATGACTTCATCATTCCTCAGTCTGAACCCATTTTACCGTGCAGATTGGCTGTACTACTTGCCAAAACTGAGTTTTGTGTCATTCAGTTATTTGGTAAGATGTTTCCAGATTACTCCATCCCTTTGCATAACTTTCAGTCAAAAGATTTAGTATCAAATGCCCACATCACTGAAAATCACTGTAATTGCCAATGTCTTCCGGTATTCCAGGATCACTGGAAGTAACAATAAACTGATAAGATTGAAAAGTATCCTATGTGATTTGACACCACCTTGAGAAAACACGGGGTGTCTGTGAGTTGTGTTCTATGTGGGTAATGGTACATTTCATGTTCTGTTGCTCTTTCCCTTTTCCCCTTTCCAGTGAAATCAGATGAGTTACAGACAATCAAGAAAGAATTAACCCAGATCAAAACGAAAATTGACTCCTTGCTAGGGCGCCTGGAGAAAATTGAGAAGCAGCAGAAGGCGGAGGCAGGTAAGTGAAAAGGATTTGTGGCCACGTCGCAGTTAAACCAGTGAAACGGTGTCAATCACAGGGGCAGCTCAGGGCCAAGGGGACACTGGCCCAGTTTAGCAGGTTAATACAGACACATGAATAAAGTCTCTAAGCCAACAGTTGCAACAATGCAAATCTGAGTTTTTCCTCTTTAGAGAACATGAACCAATTTGTCTAAACTTCATATTTTTTAAAAAGGAAAAATATTTTGATGGTAATAATAGTATCGNTTAGAGAACATGAACCAATTTGTCTAAACTTCATATTTTTTAAAAAGGAAAAATATTTTGATGGTAATAATAATAGTATCATAATTAAAAGTTAATAGCTCAATATCAAGGATCCTTTAAGAAAATAAAATCAATTACTGGAAAAACACTGTCAGACTAAAATAATATTCATATTTAAATAAACTAACTGTAGAAATATAACAGATTTCAAAAATGAGGATTATAAAGCCCAGCTCCTACATTCTACGGCCCTGTAAAACCAGTACCCAGTGTCAGGGTCCTCCACATCAAAAGCATACCCCTGGCCACCCCTGGCCAAGTCATTTGATTGTATCTTTTACAATTTAATGCCTCTTCTCCTTTGAATTATCAGCCTTCACCCTATTTCTCTTCTAATACAATTCTAATGCCCTTGTCATGTGGCTACAGATATTCTTTAAATCATAGAACCTGAGGACTGGGATGAAGTTAGAGATGAGTGAGTACACAGTTTGAAAATCATGTTCTGCAGGCCTCATGTGCCCCAGAGGCTCCCTGGAGGTAGGATGAGGGTTAGAAGGAGACCCAGGAGCTGCATGAACTCATGCCTCCTCCAAGTCCAGCCCTTGCTCTACCTGTGTATCTATGTTATTACTGGGTTTCAACAGAAGACTTCATTTGCTAAAAGATCTTCACTTTTCAGGGGTGCCTGGGCAGCTCAGTCGGTTAAGCACCCAACTCTCGATCTCAGGGGAAAAAAAAAAAGTCACTTTTTAAAAAATACAGTTTTGAAAGCCATTGATCAAATCCAGCCTCCTCATTTCACAGATGAAAAAACAAAAGTTCAAGGAGGTAAATTGATTTTTCCATAGTCACTAAACTAGTGAGTGTGATAGACTTCGTCTCAAACCCATCTCATGAGTGAATCCAGGGCCCTTCCCATTGATAGTTGCAATCTCAGGTTCCAGCCAGGACCTGGTCCCAGGATTTCACTTACATGAGGCCGCCCGGGTTACTCCTCACTGAGGAGAACTGGTTGGGATCCTGGCGCCTCTGAGCCACGCAGCAAAGAGGAACCTGCCTGTGTGTTCACTGTATCACTGAGGTGAGGACTAGAGCTTTTACCTCCTGGTGATGAGCCAGTAGGACTCAAAGATGAAAAGAAAGCAGATGTGAGTTGGTGGTATAGCCTAGTGAATGAGAGAGAGAAANGCCTGCTTCTTCCTCTCCCACTCCCCCTGCTTGTGTTCCCTCTCTCGCTGGCTGTCTCTATCTCTGTCAAATAAATAAATAAAATCTTTAAAAAATAAAAATAAAAATGGAACTACCATATGATCCAAAAATCATGCTACTGGGTATTTATTTGAAGAAAACAAAAACACTGCCTACACCTTTTAATAGAGAAATTTAGATTTTAGAAAGTTTTTTATATGCTGTCTATGGCACTAAAGTGTTGCTGTAACTGAAATATCCTGTGATGTCGCCTGAATCAATATTTCCCTTTGAGGAACTTCTGTGAAATTCGTTATTATGTAAAACAACCCTTACAGCAAAGGACTTTGATAACCAATTTGCACTTCAGTTTAAAGGATTATGGAGAACTCATTTAAATATAAATCACCTCAAAGAGAAAAATGTGATCCTTATTCTATCATATTATACTTTCCAGTTTCCTGCAATGAATAATACCTTTCACATATCTTCTTGGGAGATCATCTATAAATGTAACGCCAAAATTCAAAGCTTGCATTTTCTTTTCATGAAAGGCTGTCACCTTATTTTTGTACGTGTTTAAACTTTCCCAGTCATGAGAGAGTTATTTTTAAAATGATAGGCTTAGTCTTTTGATATTTATGTCTTTCTTACTTTAACATGTTAGGAAGAAAATGGAATTTAATTTGTAATTTCATTCACTTAGTAATTGTCTCCTGAGCAGCATTTGTATTTATGGAGATCAGATGATTACTTTCTATATTTTCTTTATGAAAAGAAATCAGGGTTGTAAGGAAAGAGTCAAGACTAGATTATAGAAGGTGGAGAGAAATATAATAAAATTCTTGAAAAAAATACTCAGTATCTCCTTACTGAATTTAAGGCAGCACACATTTTAATACTTATTTGGTCGTTAAGCTAATTATTTCATAGCTAACTAACGTTTACTCTTCATTATTACTCTTTTATACATCTCTCATTCCCAGTCTTAGTCATTTGTTAACGAAAGTTTCCGGCATAAAGTACTGGCAGGAAGGAGATGGAAGATCATGAACCAAAGATGGGGAAACCACACAACATGGAGATTGTCCAGTATTCAAGTTTCACACTACCATTTTTTTTCTTGTTTGTAGTGTATTTCCAAGCTATGAGGAATAATTGTAATGAAGTATAACTACTTGATTTGGGATTCTTTATACCTTCAATTGTTTCAAATAGACATTTGTATGGTGTCCTGACTCTTACTTTGAGACTGTAAACTTCCTGAGCATAAGGTCATGTCTTCTCTTCCTTCTCCAACTCCCCAACACCTTGTACTATGTACCAGGCACAACCTGACAAGTCATTGAACTTCTCTGGTCTCAACCCCTCAAATATAAACTAGAGGAATGGATTATGATCTCAAACATACTATCCCAACTTTTAAGTTAGTTAGCATAAATCCACGAGGCATATGTTATTTTTCTCTATTGAATAATTCAATAAACACAACTTTGGGATATAGTGACTATGTAGATTATTGAAAACAACAAAAACACTTAACAACACTTATATGTCAATATAGCCTACAGTTCTGCCTCACTCCTGGATGATTCTTCTAAAAGAGCCACATATAAATGGCCACATATGAATGGCACAATTTACATGTGGTTTACACAGTGATGTTAAATGACCAAAAAGGATAAAAGAGACAAGAAAGAAAACTAGAAACTGGGTATCATGCAATAGGCCCAATTAATCCACGGGCAACTACATTTTTTAAAAAATCAAAGTTCAGGCATAAAGTCTTTTTTGTCAAAAGGCAAGTAGACATTATTTAATTTTATTTTATTCTGAGCGGTGTGCCTGATACATGGCCAGCCAGTCTCGCTTGGACGTTCCAATGATAATAGACAAAGTTTGACCTAAGCATTGGAGAGGTCAAAAACCAGGTCCCATAAGATAAATTCATCCCCCCAATATGTTTGGTAAAAGACAGAATTTTAAACAAAAATGTCCAAGAATTATGATATTACAAATAAATATCAAAATACATAACTGCTTTTGAAAAGTTGGGATCTTTCAGTATTGCTGTCACTTTACACAGGGCATACTCTTCCATTTGCTAATATTTTTATTTAGCCAGTTCACAAATGAATGTTATTTACTTGGTTGGTCCCTATTTATATTTATGTCTCCAATGCCTGCGATAGGTTCTCCTGATAAGGTACCAAACCAAAAGGTCTTTTGTTTTCACTTGGTTTGGTCATCCTTTTTATGTCCCCTGAAACCAAACGAATGTCTCATCCATTGTGAACATAACAGCCAATTACATATTTAAAAAGAGCTATAATATTCTCACTCCCAACCTTTGAATGGAGAGTTAACATAATTGGCTCACAGATGTTCAACTTAGCTGCATTTAAATTTTTGTCACAGCATCTTTGAAGCTGTCTTTTCTCTAGATGAGTATCAATAATTTTTTTCAGCTGCTTCTCATGTAATTTGGTTTTGCATCTTGAACCACTGTCATCTCTCTTCTCTGGTCATTCTATAGTTTGTCTACCATATATTGAGGTACTCAGAATGGAAAACATTGCTCCAGATCTGATCTGGAGCACCTATAACGTGCTCACCATAATTTGACTATTTCTGACACCTTTAAGGTGACTATCTTTGTTCTGAATACCTTACTGCTAGCATTTGCACTCTGGATTAAATTGGTGATGTTTCTGGTTGCAGATATTGGATTAAATATATAAATTGAGCTTTGTTGTCTCCTGAAACTGCATTAAAATGATAGGATTTAAAAACAAAAACCGCTAGACATAAAGAGAATGGGAACAGAATTTTAGAATCTAGGCAGCAGATGGAGAAATGTACCTGACTTAGCATATCCTAGAAATCTGAGTCCAGTTTTAACCACAGAAATCCCAAAAGGCTCAAAAGTAAAGACATCATATTCTTCTGGAAAAGGAGGTATAAGTGGCTGCAAATCTGTTGAGGAATCAAATTCCTATATCACCATTCCTAACTGTCCCTGACCCACTAGAAAGCTGATGAAGTTTCCTACAGAAAAGCTACAACAGCAGATCTCAGAGCTGGTAAACAGCAAATCTGAATGCAGTTGAAGATTAAGGAGAGAACTGATTTTACACAATTACTGTAGAAATTCCAAGCATTTTCCTCCCCCTTAGCTGCCAGACTACTGGCAAAACACTAGAAGCTTTCACTGGAAATATGATCATCCTAAAAGGAAAGATTTAAAGATGCCAGCATAGGTGTCACCCAAGGAAATGGTCAACCACGACGTCACACTGCAAAAACAATATCCTATGCTTACAAAACTTCCCATTGATATTTTAATACCCCATATTTTAATATGAATGGACAAGCATCACTTAGTAATAGAAAACACTTAACATAAAGGAAGATATCAGAAAAGGAAAGAAAAATGAAAAGAGATTGGAGGAAACAGACTGTGCAAAAGAATAAAACATTAAAAAGAAAAAAAAACACTGATTAATACACTCAGAAAGAAAGAAGATATTACATTCACCAAACAAGAACATGAAACTAAAACTTGAATATTCAGAAGATGATAAAAGAGCTTTTAGAAATTAACATATGATAGCACAAAGAAATAACTCAATACAGGATTGAAAGATAAAGTTGACAAAACTCTCCCAGAAAACATAGAAGAAAATAGATACAGAAAATAGGAGGGAAAGGATATGAAAATCATTGGATGAATATCTGAATAACAGGGCTTCAGAAAGAAAGAGGGGAGATCATCAAAAACATTTTTTTAGAAAAACAAATGGACAAAATGAAGAACATAGTTAATCAGATTGAAAGAATCCACTGAGTGCCCAAAACAATGCATGAAAATAGATGCACATCAAAGCATCTTACTGTGATATTTCGGAACATGAGGGCAAAGAGAAGGTTCTACCAACTTCAGAGAGACAGGAAAAGAGAGAAAATAGTTTTCATATAAAGAAACAGGAATCAGAATACCAATGGGCTTCTCAGCAGCCACACTGAAAGCTAGAAGGCAATGAAAACATGCCCTAAAAATTCTGAGGGAAGATCATTTACAAGCTACCATTCTGTACCCAATACCAAAACTCTTAATTGTGAGGCTAGATTAAAGACATTTTCAGATATATCAGTATCAAAAAGTGTACCTCCAATTCATTCTTTCTCTGAAAAGTACTGGAGGAAGTACTTCACCAAAACGAGGAGGTAAACCAAGAAAGGGGAAACATGGCTTTCCCAAAGCAGGGGAATCCAAAGGCAAGAGCAAGAAGAACCCTTAGGATGGTGGTAAAGGAGATTCTGGCATGAGCTGTGCAACAGGCCCAGAAAGAAAGAAGTCCAAACCAGAACTACTACAAAGCTCTGGGAGAGACTTTTTCAAGGTGAAATTGATCTAATGGATAATGGGGGGGACGTGAATTAGTTCAAATGAGATTTACACGTCTAGTTAAAGTAGATAGAGAACTAAATTTAAAAAACAAAACAAGACACCTAAGGNGGGGGGACGTGAATTAGTTCAAATGAGATTTACACGTCTAGTTAAAGTAGATAGAGAACTAAATTTAAAAAAACAAAACAAACACCTAAGGCAGTTTTTTTTTTTTAAGATTTTATTTATTTATTTGACAGAGATAGAGACAGCCAGAGAGAGAGGGAACACAAGCAGGGGAGTGGGAGAGGAAGAAGCAGGCTCATGGTGAGCAGGTAGGAACAGAAGACTCCTATTTTTCATAACAAGTTTTATGGAAATATTTGGCTACAAAAATTAAATGTTTTAAAGAAGCTAAATTTAAAGGGGTGAAAAGACAGTGAGTTGTGTTCAGCAACTGGATCAAAGCATTTCCCTCTGCTTAATGGAGAACTTCCTATGGTTATCCATAGGATAATTGTAAAAGAAGAATTTCACGGGACACTTACTAAAAATGGCAAGGAAGACTTTATTCTAGACTGTTGCAATAGGGGTCCAGACTAGTGCAGTATGGGATGGAAATCGCACTCTACTAAAACGAAAGGCAGGATAATTTTTAGATGCTAAGCTAATGGAACAGTATTAGAAGACATTAGTACAGAGGCTGGTCAGTATGATTGGGCCATCTGTGTTTGCTAATTGACTGTTATGGAAGATAAGCTTCTACTCTCCCACAGAGGCTATCTTTCTTGATGATTACATTTCAAGGGAATGACTTCTAGGTCTTAAGAAAGACAGGCCTAGGTTGTAAAAGATTTACATCTTAAAGGAGCATGGAAAGAATTTACAATCACCAAGTTTTCTGAAGTAAACACTCTAAGAAAAAGGTCAGGAGCCTATAGTTAGGAAGATGCCTGTCTAAAGTTTGGTCAAGCTGAGGGGTACATTAAGGTCCTTGGTAATAACTCAATCACCACCTTTCAGAATTGAAATTCTTCTCCTCACTTCCTTATCTCGTATACTCTATTCTCTATGTCCTGGCTCTATTCACATCACCACTACATAAAGCCTGTCAATCAAAATTGCCAAACTGAACATCTTCTATTCCTTCTACAGCCAGTGTTCCAAAACCTTACCTTAGCATTTTTCACTCCATCCCTTCTATTTTCCCAATACTATTACCTGTACCCAAAGCCTCATCATCTCTCACTTGCTCTGATGCACTCATCTTATTTTTTAACTTTATTGAGGTATATTTTACATAGCACAAAACTTACCCATCCCAAGAGCGCAATTCAATGACTTCTTAGTAATTTTACCGAGCAGTGTAACCATCACCACAAATCAGTTAGAACACTCATCCTCCAAAGCCTCACCTGATAGCTGGTCTCCCCACTTCTAGTTGCTTCCTCCTTAATTCATTTTCCTTGTGGCAAATAGATAACCAGCAAAACATCAAAGGCCCCAGGCTAAGAATCAAACAGAACTAGGTTCAATCCTGTTAGAGATCTAGTCCCAGAACTTACTAGTTTTGTGATATTTGACAAGGTCTTTATGAAATCTATAAAACGGGGGGCGGGGGGGATTAATTACTATCCCTTAAAATTACTGTGAGGTTTAAATAGCACAGTATCTTTGTAATTTTTAAAATCATTTATAATGAATTCGTGGTGACCTCAACAATCCAGGGTACTCTGTGAGAACAACTTTGGGGTCATCTTCTCCAGGAATGTACTTATGTAACTGACATTTTAACTGGAAAGCAATCCTCCTATGTAAATTTCCTGATGCTCATTTATGTCATTATTAGTAATACCATCCATAATAAGTTGCATCTTTTTAAATAGCATTTATTGGAATCAT
This sequence comes from Ailuropoda melanoleuca, assembly GCF_002007445.2. Taxonomy (NCBI): domain Eukaryota; kingdom Metazoa; phylum Chordata; class Mammalia; order Carnivora; family Ursidae; genus Ailuropoda; species Ailuropoda melanoleuca. Next base: position 55,161,398 of record NC_048226.1, read on the forward strand.
TGAGTTAAATTCATACTATATACAGGTGTTGTAATGTAGAATTTTTAAAAAAATACAGCTTATACGGGTATGCAAAAACAATAGTTCCAGGCTCTAATGAATAATGTGACTGTTTTGTATCAACATTCTTTCCAACCATCTGCTAAGTACAATTTAGCTAGCAATTAGCTAGCAATTAAGCCGGCCTGTCAAAAAACTTAATTGCCAACTCAACCAATTTTCAGAGTTATATTAATGATAATAGCTATGCAGCAAACTGAATTTAATAAAAATGCTTTGAACATAAATCCCAACAATTCTAACTTGTTTTCTCAATCATATATAGCTTTTGAAATAGACATGTGATGTGCAAAAAAACTTTTGAATAGGAGGATTGAAATTCGTATCAAATTCTTTTCTTTCATGGCTTTCTGAAGCCTGAGGCATTTTCACATAAACAGAAGCACCTACCTACCACTTGCACTTCTTTTCCTCTGACAGCCATTCTTTAGTTGGAGCACGTGCCCCTAACTAAACAGACTTCTTCATTCTTTAATTTAAAACTGTCTGGTTACTGAAGAAATTCAAAGCTCTGTCAAATTAGGCCTTTCTTCCAGAGAAATATTAGGAAACAGCCCAGGCTCTGGAGTCAGAAAAGCTGAAGTGGAGATTCTGACTCTTGCACTCACTGTGTGACCCTGAGCACCTGTTTCTCCATCTGTAAAATGATAAGGAAGACCCCCCTGCAGGGTGTTTCAAGGCCTAGAGGTAATGAATGTTGCATGGTCAGCACTTTGTAAGCACTCACTCACTTGGAGCCATAATAAATCTTTTCTTTTGTTGAAATCCATAATTTATGTAATATTAGAGATATAGTTTAAGCATAAGCTATTAGCTCTTTGGTTCCTAATCCATTCTTTAAAAAAAAAAATCTAAACCTCACTTCACCCACAAAAGAAATGCTATGGTCACCCGTCACTCTGACTTAAAGAAGACAACAGGTTCAAAAACAAACCTCCTCTTGTAAGCCCTTGCAGACTTCGTACTTTTTCTCCTGAGGACTTAGCCGTGTGAAATCAAACACTATTCTAAGAAACTGTCAGACCCCACATTTTACTTTGCCTTAGTGGTAAGGGGCTCTCATGGAATATATGGCAAAGATGTTTCTTTTAACCTCTGTGGCTTCATATTTTTGCTACCATGATGCCAAATTCAGCAATCACTTTGACTCTCTGAAAAGAATTTAATGCCCAGACATTTATGTTCATTTTTGTGTTCCACAACAATTCATGAATATATTCAGCAAATATTTCATTTGCATGTAAGGCTCTGAGTTAGCCATCAGGGCTACAAAGATGAATAAAAATGTTTCTGCCCCAAAGTAACAGAGTCATAAATGTGTATGCACACACATACAGACCACATATACACTCAACACTCCCAATAAAAAGGAAAAGTGATAAGTGGAAAAGGATTATGCAGATAAAGAAACGTTATAAAGTCAGGAGTAAACTAAAAAATACTACTCACTCCTCGTAGAATTAAAATTAATTACTCATAAAAATAGAACAAGTTGCTTTGTTTCTATTTCAACAAGATAATTACTGGATCAAAACTGCTTGTTAAACTGTGAACCAACAGTTTCATAAACAAGATGTGCTTTCTTGTGTTATTTTATTCCTGGAATCTATCATTGTTTAGTGATTATAACATTTCTCACTGAGGTAATGACAAAAATCTATGATGACTACGTATTACCATACCACAGGTTGATTGTATTTTGGTTAAACTGCGATGAATTGATTACCATTGTAATTAAAGGTTTTTTTTTTTCTCAAACCAGATGTCTTCCATGCATTTAGCCTTCAAGTTAACGAATGAGGATAAGACCTAAGTTTTTTTGCATTGAACTCTAATACACTCTTGCCTTTGAAATAGGCTGTCAGAGGAGTTACGTGTATGATATGTAACACAAACACAAAAGCAGAGAATAACTTAAAACGCTATGCCTATCTAAACAGAAATGAAGTCAAAATTGTCTTTGTACTGTATGATTCTTAATGGTCAGTAGTGATGAATGATTTTGACATAAACTTCTTGTCTGTAGCAAATAATCGGTATAGATTCAACTCAAGAACTATTTTTAACCCTGTAATGATAACATGTTTTTGTGGCCTTTACACTTTAGAAAACACATTCATCTCTTTCTCCTCATTTGGGTACACAAAAACTCTCTGAAAGATGTTATTTTCATGCTCATCTTTTAGAGAAGAAAGCCATAGTTAATAGGACTAGTAATTAACAGAATTATGGATCTCAAATCCTATATCCTCTCTAATAGCTTATGTTATCTCTTCTATGTGCAAGGCACTTAGTAAGGGGTACAGAGTAAATTATACAATTTCTTGGTAACTGACTTGTATTGCACTTTCACTTTACAATAGATTAACATCCATATTATCCCCTTTGAGTGTGATAATGACCTTTTGGGACAATAGCTCAAATAGTAAGGAAACTTAAACACCACTGAGAAGAGGATAAGATAACAATAGACTAACTATAAGACAGCATTTGATCTGGGCTTTGGTTGATTGGGAGAGAAGGGACCCCATTCAGGTACGAAAATCAGGAGGGTCAGCTTGGATTTCAAATATAACTGCAACAAATTGATACACAAAGCCAAATGAGGGCTACTCATCTTTAAGTTCTGATCCTACGTGGGTTCTCTGAAAATCTTCCATGCTTCTTTGGTCAAAGATTTTTCAGAGGGGAGAAGACCCGGAATATTAATTTCAACATTAAAAATGAAGGGTTCCCAGAGAACAAATATTTCTGAAATCATTAAAGAGGAAATGTGTATGTCAGACCAAATGAATTTACAAAATAATATTAATCCTATGCAAAAGTACAGTTATGTATTATAACAAAAAATAAATATAATAATCTAAAATTGGAAAGTTTGGCTTTAGGAAAAGTTGTAAAATTCAAGACATTTTTTTCACTGTATAGGATAATAACTGTCCAATCCCAAACGTCCATTACTCTCTCATTCTCGAAATACCAAAACCAGGTCGTGAGAACAGTGGTATTTTTTTAAAGATTTTATTTGTTTATTTGAGAAAGAGAGAGAGAGAGCACGAGTGGGGAGAGGGGCAGAGGGAGAACCAATCCCCACTGAGCAGGGACCCCGATGTGGGACTCCATCCCAGGACCCTGAGATCATGACCTGACCTGAAGGCAAACGCTTTAACCAACTGAGCCACCCAGGCGCCCCAAGCAAGGGTATTTTGAACAAATAGCATGGTGACCTTGAGTGGCAAAATGGGAGGGACCAGGTGACAAAAAATCAGTCTTAGAAGAAAGACTGAAGGATCGAAATCAGAGCTGCCTGATACATTGTGCTTCCCAAGACGTCAGCAGGAGGAGAGACTATAGGGTAGAGCATGGGGTGTAATTAACGTGAGGAGATTCAAAACTTCAGGGCTCAAACTAGCTGCCGATCACAGCTTTCTCTCAGTGCTCGTCAGAGGTGTGTAGGTAGGTTAAAGGTCAAGACCTGTAGATGATACGTGGAAGGAAGGTGAGATGAATAAAACCGAGCAATTTTCAGTAACAGTTAAGTTCAGCATGTGTTTGGTCTGTATCTCTTGCCTGATTTGCCTTCCTTTTATTTTTATTTTTATTTTTATCTTTACTTTTATTTTTATTTTTGTTTTTTTTTCTGATTTGCCTTCCTTTTAATCCAGATACTTGGGTCATCTTCTCCAGACTAAACCTTTTGGTTTAAGTTTAACAATAATCAGTTTAGAATCTATATAAGACTTTCTATGCTAAAAGTAATGTAAACATCAGAGAAAAGGAAATTTATGCTACTTGCTTTCATATGGACACTTACATATACAAAGAGAAAGATGTAGCTTTAAAAGCGGAATTTACATCATCACTACATTAGTTATGTTGTTCTATGGAGAAAAGGGAAACTAACAAATTAACAGAAAAACATCACAGAATGTATAGTCTGTGTCTGCATGTGGGAAGTAAATGTGAAGAAAAAGAGCCTAGGTTTTGTCATTTTAAGATGGCTGTAGTAATTACTTTTAGCCTTTTTGGACCCACACCAGCTCTTCTCCTCCTCTGGAATGGAGCCTCTGCCCCCCAAGTGTTTCAATGTTATTCCCTGACTTGCCCAGGCCTCTCGTTCCGTGCTTACTGGTGTTGTTATCTTGACACATTCGCAATGAGGAACATGCAGTCTCCTGTTTTGTATGTAACAGGACACATTTATGTAGTCTCCCTTCATAGTGTGCAAAACATTTCCCAACTAAGCCCTGTTAATCCTCACAGCAAACCCCATAGATAGGTATTTTTATGAAAGCTTTTATATAGATGAGGAAAGGCTGACCCACTATGTTTCAAAGACCTGACCAAGTGGCCAAAACAGACTCAAGCCCCGTGCGCATGATTCCACTGGTAAGTAGCTAAGCTGGACCTAGAATCCTGTGCTCTGACAGCAGGGCCAGGGCACAGCCTTACCCTTCTGCTTGATTCTCAATACATAATCTTTAATATTTGGAGAATTAAAATATAAGAACACATGTATTTATATGAGTAACTATATTTAAAATTTTATACAACTTATAGAAGAGGATACCTGCTTATTATACATCATTTTTATCAGTTTATTGATTTACATGTTAGTTGTGTTGGAAAGATTTGTGCTGAGTCAAAATATATGTATACCAATGCTTACTTTCTTTTTAACTCACATTAGGAAAAAGACTAGGAATGAATGTGCCTCAATTTATTTGGCTATATAAACAATCTTTATTGCCATAAAATATAAATAAATAAGCTTAAGATGTAGCATCTCTTAAAACTCAAATCAAATAATGGGATAATCATCTGGCAAAATAACAATCAAAATGAGTGAAATCCACACAGCTTTTGAGATAACCATGTATATATACAGAGGGATAAGTTAGAGAAGGAGGTACATTAAATGATCTTGTTTATTCAATACCCAATGCTTCTTGATATTTTCACAGGAAATGAAAACCAACCACTAGGGGAAATAATTATTCTGTTGTCAGCATAATTCCCATCTGGGCGAATTTCTGTAAATGAAACACGCACACCCTGGTAATTAGAGGGTATTTTATTAATGTAGAATGTAGCTTCATTTCTTGAGCACTTATTATTTGCAAATAACTCTACTAAACTCATTGATTTACCATTCCAAACCCTGGAAGTTAAGAAGCAGTTATCCTAATTGTAAGGATGAGAAAACTGAGGCACAAAGAAGGTTATCCATTTTGACTTTGCATCACAAAGCTAGTAAATCTAACACCAGAATTTTATTCTTAACCATTGCAGTTAACCACACTGCCAACAGAATTTAGACTCTAAAATGTCAGAGTATTGTTCACATAAACAAGTTGTCTGAAAGACAACCCATGTGCTTTTGTACTTTTTCCCCCCTCAGTGAATTTTTGTCTTTTTCACTAGATTTGAACTCATCAATGAACTTTCTTCATCTTCCCTCTTGAGTGAACAAGTTCTATGTTTTATGTGATTTTTGCCCTTTGTTGTTGCTATATCTTTTCCTCAGAGAGAATATCCCTATTAGAAAAGAATATATATAACCAGGAAGATCCATCTATTTATGTAAATCTTTATTTCTTTATATACTAGTACCATCTGGACTTCCTAATTTTTGATAATTCCATTTAAAAATAAATTACTTACATGAATATGCACATAGATACGTATAGGTACATAATTTATGTGACTGAAGACATTCAACTGGAACATAATATTACCTTATCTTCCTCACACAGAGTTTACCCTTTCATAGACTGTTTTTTCATGGTTTATCCAAATGGCTCATGAGCAACCCAAGGTAGTAGTCATTTGCTTTCTCCCCCCCAGAAGCTCAGAAGAAGCAATTGGAAGAGAGTATAGAGCTGATCCAAGATGAATGTGTGTCAGAGAATGCAGATCACTCTACAGAGGAGCCTGCTGAAGGAGGGCCAGATGCGGATGGAGAAGAGATGACTGATGGGATAGAGGAGGACTTCGATGAAGATGGGGGTCATGAGCTGGTAGGAACTAAACACTTGGTGTTCACACCCTTTGGTAACAGCACCAGCATGTCAGCAACTCATTCATTCTAAAATAAAGATTTAATATTTGGGGCTTATTTCATTCTTATATGCATATATGTAAGGCAACATCAGTACAGTGCTTTGCACATAATAAGTGCTCAATACATTTCTGCTAATTTAAAATATGACAGAGTAAATTAATGGACAATTGAAATATTATATATGAGATTAGTTGTAGTTAAAGTGAAATAAATGAAAGATTGCTCTTTCCCAAATGCTCCATCACGAAGGGAATCTTGCATTTGAGCAATTACATGTGAACGGTACATGGATATAATATTCTGGCAACAAACGACCATCTAATGGAAAATACCTGGCTCCCTCTCTTATTAAATAGTGTCATTCAGTGCTGAGAATTATCTTTACTAGTTGTATGGCCAACAGTTGTTTCTATAGTCTGAAGACTAAGATGACCCTTGATATATGGCCAGTTCACCATCGTTAGTGCATGTGCTGCTTGATAGCCAGTTTTTATGAGTTGGGGATTTAGCCAAGACTTGACTCCTTATATGTTTTATTTTCCCAATGTTGTTATAATCATAGTGCTCATTTCTGATGTCCTTTCCTATGTATGTACACCAGGGACTTCGTAAATATATGCTGATGAGGATGCGATTTCTCATATTTTATCATCCATGAAATTAAATATACTATCTTAAAGGGATTGACTAATAAAAATGATGAGAGTGCAAGTGTGTGTGTGTGCATGTGTGTGTGCGTGCGTGTTGCCAACTCTCAAATATCTATGGACCAATCATATTAAACTTGACTTATCCCAGGTAATATCAGATTCCAATTTGTTATAATACCTATTGTTACTTAACTAATTTTGTCATGGTGGTGGCTGTTTTGGTATGGTAACCACCCTATCAATAGTTTCATTTAGGGAGCTCTATATTGATTTTTAACATTCCAGTTCTGTTTAAATTGCATGGGCCCTTCATTTAAACCTTTCAAATTGTCTTTAGAGTCTCTAATAACCACCCTTTTTTCTCCAGAAGTTGGCATCAGCTTGAAGGACTCAAGTCACTTTTTAGAATGGTTTTGATTTCACGAATCTATTAAGCAGGGTAGAATGAAGGACTAACAGATCTTTCAGCTTTTCCTCAGGCCAGACTTTAATTCAATAACTTAATTTCCTCAGTCCACTCTAATCAGACTTCTGTTTTTACCATTCTGTTGTGAGTGCTTTTGCCAAGGTCTCTGGAGCCCTCAGTGTTGCCATTTCCAATGGTTACCTCTCTGTTCTTATTTTCATTTACTTCTCAGCAAAATTTGGCTAAGAATTGATTTGGAGAATTCTGAGAAATTCTCCTACTATACCAATTGCTCATTCTCATTTTCCTGTGTTAGAAATTTTCACTCCATACTCCCATTTTAAATATTAGAGTAGCCTAGGGCTTTGTCATAGGCTACTTTCTCGTTCTACACACTTTTCCAGGATGACTTCATTAAATAACAGAGCTTTAAATGTCTTCTATAGGCCAAAGATTCCTAAATCTAAATTTGTATTCCTGATCTCTTCCCAGAATTCTAGACTCAAGCATTTAAATGCCTATCTCTTCATAGAGAGACAATAAACAATTGAAATTCAACATGACCAAAACATTCTTGTTTTTTTTGCAGTCATCTTATCCCTTCCCAGTCTTCCTCCTTCTGATAAACAACTTCATTATCCACACGGTTGTCAAAACCAAGAAGACTAGGATTACCTTTGATTCTCTCCACCCTCCCCTATTAATTCTACTTCCAAATCATAACTCAGAGCTAGTTACCTCTCCACTACAGGCAAACTGATTTTCTTGGTTCAGCCCATGCAATCTATTCTCCACACAAGAAAGATCAAAATCTTCATAAACTATACATCAGATAATGTTACCCTTGCTTAAAATCCTTAAAATCCTATAGTGCTTTTTATGATACTTAAAAGCAAAATCCCCAAGTGTATGAATGTAAATTGTGATGAGGTTGGGTGGAAGATGCCAATGGAGAGAGAGAACTTGATGAAGAGAAAGGGAGAAAGTTCCTGATGCCGAAGGGAAAGGAATCTTGAGGACAGGTATATGGGGCTGGCCCTCAACATGAAGATGAACACTCTTCCACTGCAACTAACTGCAATAAGTCTGAGGATTTGGTGGCAGGTGTTTAAGGGAGTCCAAACACAAACTATATAAGTCAGAGGGTGATCATCTCTGGAGAGTGAGGAGAGACAGGTAGGACCACAGATTGGAGGAGAATGGAGATTTAAAGAAGCTAGTCTGTAAAACAGAGAGGATCACTAATTTAGAAAACATATAAGGATTGACAGCTAGTATTAATAGCCAATTGAGGTTAAAGAAAAAGATTTAGCACAGTAGTATTTTTTTTGAATTTCAGGGCATATCAGGATTACCGGGAGAACTTGTTGAAATACAGATTGTTGTGTTTCATTCCAAGAGTTTCTGATTCAGTAGGCTGAGTGAGTCTGGAACTGCCTGTCTGGGGACCACACTTTGAGAACCACTGTCATAGAGGCATCAATCAGCCCAGCTGTGGTGTTTTCTCCATTGTTTTGTATCAACCCTGGTAGAAGCAAGGAGAAAGCCAACACATTCAGTTGGATTTTTGTCAGATAAGTGCAAAGAAAAACAACAAATAAAGATCACTGAGGACATTAGTAAAGACTGGCTAACTAGATGAATCCTGGAGTTGAACCTGAGCAGGGAAGACGGGAACATAGGAGGGGGCTGACAAGGAAATTATAGAGGCAGAAAGGGAATGTCCTCTGCCTTTAAAGGGAGAGAAAATGAAGTGCATATGAGTAAAGTGAAGGATGTACTTAGAGATTGAGATATTTTAGACATGTGACAGTTAAGTGATAAGAAGATCCATAGGAGAAGGTGATGGTAGTGGGATCAGAGCAAAAGTCACTGCATATGAAGAATTCAAGGAACTTCGAGACTCAGCTGCAAGATTGGTCATCTACATGGGCATGAAATCACTCCAAATATCAGATAAAAGTAAAAGAGGAAGTAAAAGAAAAAGACGGTTACCAAAAGTCAGCTGTCGTGAAAGAGAAAGCATGACCGGTGTTAGTCCCAGATCTGTCACCATCCAATCCAATTGAATCACCTTAACACAAATCACTTCTCTGAGTCTCAGTGTTCTTATCTGCAAAATAGTAAGGTTAGATCAGAACTATCTAAAATCCGTTCTGTTTGATCTTCACTCTGAGTGAGCCTGTGTTCCAGGAGCACCACATCTGAAGGAGCAAGGGTTGGTCATGCAGCCAAGGGAATAAATCCAAACCGTGGTGCTTGGTTTACACTCTAAACACACAGAAAGTGATTAGCACTATCACTGCCTGGAGATGCTTGAGTTTTCTCCCTTGTCCCTTGTGTTATAACTGGGGGCTTAGGGTGCTGAAGAATTAAATCCTAGCTTTAATATCTCACTTTGTTTCTAAGACTTGGAAAACAATGAGTGAGGATGAGCAATCTAAATGGAGACTGAGGAGTCCCTCCTAGTGATCGATTGGCCAAGAGAAAATTCCTGTCTGGTGTCCACTGTTTTCTCCTTTCCAGACCACATGAATCAAATCGTCTGTGGTTCCTAAAAAGGAAAGTAAAGGCATAAATCTCCTCTTTCAGAAAGGCAGATATGATTACAGATTCAGCAAGGATACAATATAATTAAGTTTTTAACACATGCAGTAGGAGTCAGAAAGAAGAGCTAGAATCCACATGCTGAGGCAGGTGCTCAAAGAAAATCTGGAACGAACAGGAAACAAGAATTGTATCTGAAGCAAGGGAGATCCAGCAAAATGAGCTAATGGGACAGCTGTAGGTGGTGGTACCCCTTGTGGAGCATGTGAGAAGCTGAAGGCACGAGCTGTCCATTCGTTGTCTAGTTCTAAATATCCAGTTAGTGAAATTGATTTCCATTCAGCTGACATTTGGGTGCCTATTCTGTATGAACTAGGTGCTACAAAAAATGCAAAGATAACTAAAACTATTGCTTTATGTATGAAATGAAATGTTTAAGTAAATTATTCCTTTTTATCAGGTGGCTTAGTGCCCTAAACACTGATTTCTTCGTGTAAAAAATAATAGACATGCACTTGATAATTTATAAGCAGCCAGCCAAAGCTAAAAAAATCTGTGATTCTACAATCATCTATGCCTACATATTTCATTAATGCATAAAAATTAAGACTTGAATTTATTTAAAATTAAAGTCTTTATTAATGCACTATACTTACACTAGCACACCACTACCCTACTCCTGTTTCTGAATAAATCCATTAGCAAGTATTGCTATTGATTGAACACTAATGAATGACACTGAGGTTTTTGCTACAGAAATAAAGAAGGAAAATCCTATGTTTTCCCTCAAGAAGGATATAAACTGACTGAGGATAAAGGCTACAGATTTAAAAAAAAAAAGCAGTATGTTATGGTAAGAACCATATGAAGATACAGTTTACAAATGGGGAATCACACATAGCCAGGAAAGACTCATGGCAGAAGTAAGATTGGAACTTTATCTCAAAGAATGCCAAAAGTGACAGTACATATTAAGGTTGAGAAAAGAATATTCAAATCAGCCTCCTTTGTTCCCAGTTCATTTTATAGAAAATATATTTAATATCCAAAATACATTAGATACTTCATATAAGTAGGTAGGTGAGTGGATGGATAGACGGACAGATGGATAGGTAGATAGATGATAGACATATTTTTTTTATAAAACGACTAGAAATTTCACAAATAAGACATTTATACCTTCCAGGCTCTTTTTTTTTTTCATATCCACCAAAGTTGTTACTGACTTTTATACAAAATAACATGATCCAAAATAAAAGTAGTCTATGCCATAATGGGAAATAATTATAGAAAAGTATGCTTAGTGCCCTGCTAATTCCAAAGGGCAAATGAACTCTACCAGGTGTATGGGAAAAGGCTTCTGCGTACACTCTAGGACAAGGCAAAGCTGTCAGATATGTTAAAGGGCCTTAGAGAGGCTATTCATTGTTTTCCAAAGCAAAGTTCTTGGTTGACTTAAATCCAAATACCTAAGGTGATTGCTGAAAATGCTGATATAGATTATCTGGGAAAGAGCCCAGAAATCTGTACTTTTATCAGGCTGAGGTTTGAAACTGCAGAACTAAACCATCAATTCACAAAGGAAACTATAAACAAACCAAACATTTAAATGGATTATAAAGAACCAAACATTTAAATGGATTATAAAGTATAAAGAATTTATACTTTCGAATTCTGCTTGTAATACTTTTGCTTTTGCTGACTACCTACAGTCAGATCAGGTCAATCTAGTAAGCATCCACTGTAGAATTACCTGGCTAGAGTGTGTAATACTTAGGCATGCAAGCTGAGTACTACGTTGTAATACATCTTTCAGCATTTAACAAAACATTCTACTAAGCAAGTCACCTGGGCTTACAAGGTATTGAATTTCTGTGCACATTGGGAAAGGTCTGGACCACAAATTGAACCCCATAGTTGAAGAAACCTCTAAGCAAGCACTCTGATATGCCCCTGACGATCTGAAACGCATAAAGCATTCTGATTGCTATTTTGGGTCTTTATAAACAAGGCTGAAAATGTCACCTTCTTTTTGAAACTTTGTTTTTTTCCACATGGAATCCTTTACCTGGATGCTCCCCTTTATCAACCATGCATCAGTCTCTTCATTTTCATCATTTGGGCTGAATGCTAGCTGGGGAACCAACAAGAACTTGGGAGACACGCTCTCAAAGGTAGTGTCAACTGAATTAGTTAGAGGTATGTATCACAAGGAAGCAAGGGAGTGGTTACTTAACCTGTTTGATTTGGGTCTGTATTTCCATGCAGCATTCAGAGACCTTCATCTTGACTTCATCTTTAATCCATAATTTGGACAGAGTTAGGGATACGATGGGCAATTATGGTGCTTGTGTGCTGCAAATGACCTGGCCTGGGTGGCCTGCTGCTGAGGCATGAATGGCCACGGCCCCTGCAGGTAACTGGCCAGCTCTTCTCAAAAGAAGTGGGAGACGGCTAAGCCCTTGGTGGGAGGCAAAGGGAGTGACGGGTGTACATCTCTATTCCTGCTCTCCACACTGGAATCCTGCCTCTTCAGGAGCTCTGATCTCTCTGTAATAAGTGTTCCTCATAGTGATTTTCAGACTTGCTCTTGGCATCTCTCTTGATTTCAGTCATTTTTATTTAAGCTACAGAACTATGCCAAGCTCATTAGGATAATTTTTCCCCCAGGAGGCTTGATGGCTTAGTTGTTTCTAAGAACATAAACTCTGGATGCCTGGCTGACTCGGCAGAGCATTGACTCTTGTTCTCTGGGTCATGAATGAGAGCGCCATGTTAAGCATAGAGATTACTTAAAAAAAAATTTTTTTTTAAACATGAACTCTGCCTACTGTTTGACAGAAATAGTTCAAGTCTGCCTGACTTTGTACAAGCTGTTTATCTATGTGCTCAACTTTTTTTCATCTATGTAAGGGGCTTGGTAATAATCTATGCCTGCCCGAGAATTGTTGTGAACAATGAATGAGGTAATGTCTAAAAAGTGCATGCCTGGCACAAAGGAGACATTTAGTTAAAAATTTGCTAAGTGTTTATCGGGTTTTTTATATGGCACTGTATCCTTTCCTATCTCCTCTTGTGTTTTCTTGTGCCTTTTAACATCTTTTATTTAATTTGGCTAACCCTGATGTCTCCAGGCCTGTCCAGTTATGCTATAAATTAGGTCACAGTCAGACAAACCACAAAGTCTTCCAGCCTCATTTGGACCCCCACACCGTTGCAGTACCTTGCCAGACCCACCGCCACTCTCTCCCAGTTGTTTCTGGGAATCCCAGGAAGTGTCTCATTTAGGCTCGGGAACATGTCCGGTCGTGTGCTCCCACTGCCTGTCCACCACCTGCTCTCCCCTTGAGGGGGCCGTCTCCCCACGGCCTTCGCTAGCCCCCCCTTGTGAGAGAACGTTGCTCTCTGCACATAGCGTTGCCTCATCTGCACCCAAAGATGCAACACCCACAAGGGGCCCCTGGAGCCGCGTCCCTTCAGGTCTCCGTATGGAACAACAGGTTCCGCCTTAAAGCTGGGACAGTGATGTCCCTCTCCTCGGCTCTAAGTTGCAAGTTGACACCCAGAGCACAGCATAGCACCGCTGGAAGACTGAACCCACCAACAAGAAGTCCATCATCAAGGAAAGCAGCCACTTGAGTTGCTACCTGAATATTTACAATACATCCCTGTTTTCCATTCAGCAGCCGATTTGCTCCCGTTAAAACTTAAGCCGGGCCATGTCATTCTGTTTGAAACTCCCCGCCTCACTCAGAGTAGAAACACGTGTGTGTCCTCGCAGTGATCACCAAAGCCCTGCACCATGTAGCCTCTGATCCGGGTCCGACTTCTCGGCAGCTACCCCAATCTCCAGCCCCACAGCATTCAGCTCCTGCCTCAGAGCCTTGGCGCTTGTGATGCCCCTGGATGGGAGAACGGGAAGGTAGGGACCAGATCATAAAGGGCCTTGATGCCGTGCTTACTGTTTGAAGTTCGGTCCATAAATTTCATGTCAGTAAATTGGGGACTGCCTTTATGTAAGAGAGAATTAGGAAGCAATGCAATGCAGTGGTCTGATGCCAATTTTTCTGGAGTGAGATAAAAGTAGGGCTTTCAGATGTAGCAAATAAAAATACAGGACACCCATTTAAATTTGAATTTCAAATAAACAATGCATAATTTTCTAATATAATCATGTCCCAAATATTACACAAGACACACTTGCAACAAAACGAAACAAAAGCCTTCTGTTATTTGTCTGAAACTCAAATTCATCGGGCATCCCGTAATTCATCTGGCAACCCTCCATAAAAATGGGTTTAATACTGGCCTTGAACAAATTATTTAACTTCTGTCAGCCTCTGTTTTGTCATTTATGAAATTAGAATAATCATACCTACCTTCTAGGGCTCTCGTAAGGGTTAAATGAGATACCTCATGAATAGCATTTAAAGTCTCCGGCACAATGTGAGCAAGGACATTGTTACCCTTGCCATTATCATTACCATCTCAGTTCACAAGTGAATCTTTCAATGAAACCTTACAACATTTCTAGCAACAGTCTTCCTATGGAACTTTGTTTTTTTTTCTTTAAATCTCTGGAGATTCAATTTTTTTTAAAAAGCACTTCTTACTTGATAAGAAAGCCTTCGGGAAACAAATGTAATACTCTGAGAAAAATCATACTTTGCTTTCATCTTATTAAAGCTTTCTTTGATTTTATAATTGCTGGCTTATTCAATTCAAAAAAAATCCTTTCAAGTCCCCTTTTTTATTTTTTCTTTTTTTTAAAAAAAAAGTAGATAATGCTAACTGTAGCCTGTGATATGTGGCTTTTATTTTTAGTTGTTGCTGTAGATTTGCTCTCTGACTCCTATGATCTGGCTTCCAATTTAATAACAGGTGGTCAAGTGTAGTTTTAAAGAACCTGAGTATGTGAGAAGCCTTGTATATTACATGTTCTATTAGTCATCCAGCCACTCATTCATTAAAACAACAATTAAAGGAATTTTTAAATAAAATAGTGGAAACTCAGTAACGTGCAGATATTGTTAGTTGGTTTCTGATTTTACAGTACTCTCACTGTGTGGAAGAGGGAAGTGCTGCAGCCAGAACAAATAAACAGATATTAACCAAACAGTGTGATAAGTACAGTTACCACAGGAATCACAGTAATAGAGTGTGGCAGAGAAATGAGAGAACAAATGAATCCGAGCAGACTTCATGAAGGTTATGACACTCACGTTGGTTCTTAGGCATGTTGAGATGGGACCTCAACAGAGAGAAGAGAATACACCAAGAAGAACAGCTTTAAAGAATTTGGTGTCTGTTGAGAAGTTGGTTGGTTAGTTTGGCTAAAGCAGTGATTCTCAAACGGCGGTCCCAGGACCAGCAGCATCACATCATGTGGAAACTTCTAAGAAAGGCAAATTCTCAGACTCTAACCCAGACTCATCAAATCAGAAACTCTGGAGATGGATCTCAGCAATCTGTGTTTTTTAACAAACCCTCCAGGTGATTCTGATACCTATGGAAGTTGAGAACCACTGGACCACAGCAGTAAGGTTTTCAAACATGGGCACACATAGAATCACCGAGAGTGCTTTTTTTATAAATACCAAAGGCAGGGACCTCAACCTATAACAGTTATATCAGAGAGGGGGTGGCACCAAAGTAAAAGTCCAAAGATGTTTTAACATGTAGCCAAGGTTGAGAAGCCTTGAGATAGAGCATGGGGTACATGAAGAGGGAAGGGCAAATAGATACTTCACCAAAGAAAAAGTAAGCACATGAAAACGCACTCAAAATCATTAGTCTTCAGGAAAATACAAATTGAAACTCCATAAAGGTAACACTGCACATGCCCAGATGTGCAAAATGGCCAAATGGACTGCTGGAGTGAAATGTTGGCAAAGGTGTGGAGATGTGGAGCACTCGAACTCTCCAACATGGTTGGTAGGAAGATACAGTGTAATAACCATTTAGAAAAGCCTGGCAATTTCTTATAAAACTAGATATAATGAGCCAGCAATTCAACTCTTAAGCATTCAAGAGAAATGAAAATATATGTCTAGACAGTACTTGCGTAAGAATGTTTTAGCAGCTTTACTCAGAATATCCGAAAACTAGAAACAATCCATCAATTAGAAAATGGATATATGAAGTGTGATTATATATTCATATATTGGGCACTATTCAGCAACAAAAGGGAACAAGCTACTGATACATACAACAATGCAGACAAATATTTTTAAAAAATTATGCTGAGTGAAAAATGCTTTGTACATGAGTACAGTACTTCATAATTGCATTTAAATGAAACAGAGGTTGGCTGCTGGGTGAGAGTTAGGGGCAGGGATTAACTTTCCTGGAATGTCATTCTGTTCCTCATACTGGTGAACATCTATTTTTATTTCATTACTCAGCTCTAATATGACACCTTCCTGATATTCCCAGGGAGAGTTAAGTATTTCCATTGCTCACACAGACTTCTATTAGAACACTCACTTCGTTGTTGCTCTTACTTTTTATTAAAAATATCTCGTTCTTCAACAGTACTAAAAGTGCCTTGCAGGCTGGATGATGTCTTTTGGTTTTGTTTTTGTATTTTGTTTTATGTTTTTTATTTTATTTTATTTTTTATTTTTTATTATGTTATGTTAGTCACCATACAGTACATCCTTAGTTTTTGATGGAGTGTTCCATGATTAACTTTTTGTGTATAACACCCAGTGCTCCATGCAATACATGCCCTCCTTAATACCCATCACCGGGCTATCCCAATCCCCCACCCCTCTCCCCTCTGAAGCCCTCAGTTTGTTTCCAGGAATCCAGAGTCTCTCAGGGTTCATTCCCCCTTCTGTTTACACTCCCCTTCATTCTTTCCTTCCTTCTCCTACCTATCTCCCTGCTATTCCTTATGTTCTATAAATGAGTGAAACCATATGATAATTGTCTTTCTCTGCTTGATTTATTTCACTTAGCATAATCTCCTTCAGTCCCATTCATATTGCTGCAAATGTTGGGTAATCGTTCTTTCTGATGGCTGAGTAATATTCCATTGTATATATGGACCACATCTTCTTAATCCATCCATCTGTGGAAAGGCATCTCGACTCCTTCCACAATTTAGCTATTGTGGACAATGCTGCTATGAACATTGGGGTGCATATGGCCCTTCTCTTCACTGCGTCTGTATCTTTGGGGTAAATCCAGCAATTGCTGGATCATAGGGTAGCTCATTTTTAACTTTTTAAGGGACCTCCACACTGTTTTACAAAGTGGCTGTACCAACTTGCATTCCCACCAACAGTGTAAGAGGGATCCCCTTTCTCCACATCCTCTCCAACATTTGTTGTTTCCTGCCTTGTCTATTTTTGCCATTCTAACTGGCATAAGGTGGTATCTGAAGGTGGATTTGATTTGAATTTCCCTCATGGCTAATGATTTTGAACATTTTTTCATGTGTCTGTTAGCCATTTGTATGTCTTCATTGGAACAGTGTCTGCTCATGAATTCTGCCCATTTTTGATTTAATTATTTCTTTCATGTGTTTCAAGTTTGAGAAATTCTTTGTAGATCTTGGATACTAATCTTTTATCTGTAGTGTCATTTGCAAATATCTTCTCCCATTCCATGGGCAGCCTAGTAGTTTTTTTGATGGTTTCCTTGGCTGTGCAGAAACTTTTTATCTTGATGAAGTCCCACAAGTTCATTTTTTCTTTTGTTTCTTGCCTTTGGAGATGTGTCATGAAAGAAGTTGCTGTGGCTGATGTCAAAGAGGTTACAGCCTATGTTCTCCTCTAGGATTTTGATGGATTCTTGTCTCACATCAAGGTCTTTCATCCATTTGGAGTTTATCTTTCTGTATGGTGTGAGAGAGTGGTCAAGTTTCATCCTTTCGCATGTAGCTGTCCAATTTTCCCAGCACCATTTATTGAAGAGACTGTCTATTTTCCACTGTATGTTTTATCCTGCTTTGTCAAAGATTAGGTGTCCATACAGCTGAGGGTCCATTTCTGGGTTCTCTATTCTGTTCCATTGGTCTATGTCTGTTTTTGTGCCAGTACCATCCTGGCATGGTGATCACAGCTTTGTAGTATAGCTTGAAATCAGACAGCGTGATGTCCCCAGCTTTGTTTTTCCTTTTCAACATTTCCTTGGCGAGTCGGGGCCTTTTCTGGTTCCACAGAAATTTAAGGGCTGTTTGTTCCAGTTCTTTGAAAAATTTCATTGGTATTTTGATTGGGATGGCATTGAAAGTGTAGATTGCTCTGCGTAGCATAGACATTTTAACTATGTTTATTCTTCCAATCCATGAGCATGGAATGTTTTTCTTTCTTTTTGTGACTTCTTCAATGTCTTTCAAGAGTGATCTATAGTTTCTAGAATATAGATCCTTTATGTCTCCGGTTAATTCCGAGATAACTTATGACTTTTGGTGCTATTGTGGAATCAATTCCCTAATTTCCCTTTCTTCAGTCTCATTGTTCGTGTATAGGAATGCAACTGATTTCTGAGCATTGATTTTATATCCTGCCACATTACTGAATTGTTCTATAAGTTCTAGTAATTTGGGGGTGGAGTCTTTTGGGTTTTCCATATAGAGTAAAATGTCATCTGTGAAGAGAGACAGTTTGACTTGCTCTTTGCTGATTTGAATACCTTTTATTCCTTTTTGTTGTCTGATTGCTATTGCGAGGACTTCTAGTACTATGTGGAATAATAATGGCGAGAGTGGGCATCCTTTTCATGTTCCTGATCTTAAGGGAAAGTCTTCCAGCTTTCCCCATTGAGAATGATATTCGTTGTAGACTTTTCATAGATGGCTTTTATGAAATTAAGGAATGTACCCTCTATTCCTACACTCTGAAGGGTTTTAATCAGGAAAGGATGCTGTATTTTGTCAAATGCTTTTTCTGCATCAATTGAGAGGATCATATGGTTCTTGACTCTTTTCTTGTTGATGTGATCATCACATTGATCGATTTGTGTATGTTGAACCACCCTTGCATCCCAGGGATAAATCCCACTTGGTCATGATGGACAATCCTTTTACTATACTGTTGGATCCTATCAGCTAGGATCTTGTTGAGAATTTTGGCATCCATATTCACCAGGGATACCGGTCTGTAATTCTCTTTTTTAATGGGGTCTTTGCCTGGTTTGGGGATCAAGGTAATCCTGGCCTCATAGAATGAGTTTGGTGGTTTTCCTTCTGTTTCTATTTTTTGAAACAGCTTCAGGAGAATAGGTATTATTTCTTCTTTAAATGTTAGGTAGAATTCCCCAGGGAATTCGTCAGGCCCTGGACTCTTGTTTTGGGGGAGGTTTTTGATCACTGCTTCAATCTCTTCATAATTGATCAGTCTGTTTAGATAATCAATTTCTTCCTGTTTCAGTCTTGGTAGTTTATAGGTTTCCAGGAGGGCATCCATTTCTTCCAGGTTGTTTAATTTATTGACATATGGTTGTTGATAATAGTTTCTAATGATTCTTCCTATTGCCATGGTGTTGGTCGTGATCTCTCCCCTTTCATTCATAATTTTATTAATTTGGATCCTTTCTCTATTCTTTTGAATAAGTCTGGCCAGTGGCTTATTGATCTTATTTATTCTTTCAGAGAACCAGCTTCTGGTTGTTGATCTGCTCTACTGTGCTCCTGGTTTCTAATTCATTGATCTCTGATCTAATCTTGATTAACTTCCTTCTCATGTGTGGGTTAGGCCTGTTCTTCTGTTCCAGCTCCAGCTTCTTGAGGTGAGAATATAAAATCTGCATTTTAGATTTTTCTATTCTTTTGAGTGAGGCTTGGATGACTATGTATTTTCCCCTTAGGACTGCCTTTGTAGTTCCCCATAGGTTTTGGACCCATGTGTTTTCCTTCTCATTGGTTTCCATAAATTGCTTAAGCTTGTCTTTAATTCCCTGGTTTACCCAATCATTCTTAAGCAGGATGGTTCTTAGTTTCCAAGTGTTTGAGTTTCTTCCAAAATTTCCTTGTGATTGAGTTCCAATTTCAAAGCACTGTGGTCTGAGAATATGCAGGGAATAATATCAGTCTTTTGGTATCAGTTGAGACCTGTTTTGTGACCCAGTATATGGTCTATTCTGGAGAAAGTTCCATGTGCATTCGAAAAGAATGAGTATTCTGTTATTCTGTAGTGTAGTGTTCTGTATATATCTATGAGGTCCATCTGGTCCAAAATGTCATTCAAAGCTCTTGTTTCTTTGTTGATTTTCTGCTTAGGTGATCTGTCTATTGCTGAGAGTGGAGTGTTGAGGCCCCCTACTATTAATGTATTATTATCTATATGTCTCTTTATTCTGGTTAGGAGTTGGCATGTGTATCTAACTCCTCCCCTGTTGGGGGTGTAGATATTTATAATTGTCATATCCACTTGTTGGATACATCCTTTAAGAATAATATAGTGTCCTTCTGTATCTCTAACTACAGTCTTTAGTTTAAAATCTAATCGTCTGATATGAAATTTGCCACCCCAGCTTTCTTTTGAGGTCCATTGGCATGAAAAATGGTTCTCCATCCCTTCACTTTCAGTCTGGATGTATCTTAGGTTCAAGATGAGTCTCTTGTAGACAGCAAATGGATGGGTCATGTCTTTTTATCCAATCTGTAACCCTGTGGCACTTTATGGGAGCATTTAGGCCATTCACATTGAGAGCAATTATTGAGAGATATGATTTTAAAGATGTCATGTTGCCTGTGTAGTCTTTGTTTCTATAGATTGTAAATTTCTGTTCTGTATCACTCTTGGGGTCTTTTTACTTTTATAGAAACCCCCCCCCTTAATATTTCCTGTAGGGCTGGCTTGGTGGTCACATATTCTTTCAGTTTCTGCCGGTCTTGGAAGGTCCTTGTCTCTCCATCAATTCTGAATGACAGCTTGCTGGATAAAGGATCCTTGGCTGCACGTTCTTCTCACTTAGTGCTCTGAATATGACTTGCCAGCTTTTCCTGGCTTGCCAGGTCTCTGTAGACAGGTCTGATGTTATTCTGATATTCCTCCCTCCATAGGTGAGGATTCTCATCCCCCTCAGGGATGCCGATGATTCTGACTTTGGAACGTTTCATTGAGTCAGTAATCTCCCGTAATCTACATTCTTGAGATTGGCTTTTTTTGAGCCAAGTTCCCATTTTTTCCTTCTTTTCTATCATACTATCTTCCAATTCACTAATTCGTTCTTCTGCCTCATTTACCCTGGCCATCAGAGCATCCAGTTTAAACTGCATTTGATTCATAGCATTTTTAATTTCTGCCAGATTCACTCTCATTTCTGCCCTTAGAGATTCTATATTCTTGTTAATATTTTTGTTAATATTTTTTTCAAGCCTACACATCATCTTGACCATTGTTTACTCTGAACTCCATTTCTGACAATTTGGTTATATCCATATCCATCAGTTCTGTGGCAGAGGCCACAGTCTCTGTTTCTTTTCTTTGTTGGGGGGGATTCCTCCTCGTCGTCATTCTGATGAGGAGAGGTTGCGTGGATGTATAGAGACCAAATTATTGCCAGCACCCAAGCAAGATGCACCTGTTTTATAGGGACCTTAGGGATGTGGGCTTCTTGTTCTTTCAGCCTGCCTTCTGGGGGAGGGGCCTGCCATGCTGATATTCAGGCAACCCTGTTTGGGTAGAGTCGCCTTGTCCCTTGTGAGAGGGGGTGGGGATGGGCACAATGTGAGCTGGTATTTCCAGGCTTTTGTTCTCTGGTGGCTTTCCCCGGTGGTTTGCTGTGCCTCTTCTGAGAGTCAGAATAGCAGTGGCCGTATCCTAGCCTCTGTCTCAGAACAGAGAGATTGCAGTCCACTCTCCACTGAGCTCTCCTGGCCACTTTAACTCTGTTTCTGTCAGTGCTGCTAAAAACCCTGCAACGTCCCGGGTTGTGCACCCCACAGCACTCTCCCAGCCCTCGCTTCCAGGGCTGGCATGTCTCTGTCCTTTGTGCTTCTAACAACGCCATCCACCCCCAGTTCCCGTGTGGGCTCCCAAGCTCCCAGTTTCAGTCTAGTTTGAGTGTGTGCTCCAGAGCTCCTGTTTTCAGTCTGGTCACACTCGCGTTCCCCGGCTCACGGTCTCAGTCTGCTCTCTCGCAGGTGCCAGTCTGTGAGTCCGGCCCACTCCCCAGTGCAGGTGGCTACTGCTTCCGGGCGCCAGAGCGCAGTGGCTCCCTCCCACTTCCATTTATCTTCTGATATCTGTGCGCGGATTCACAGCTCCCCACTTTGTACTTCAAAACTCAGTGCTGGTGATGTTCACTTGTGGAGATCCAGATATATCTTCCTGCATCTCAGGCTGATTCTGTGGTGTTCAGGATGGTCTTGTAGATATCCATCTGAAAAAGGGGTCCCCTACGCTTCCGCCATCTTTTTTTTCTCCTGTCTTTTGGTTTTGGATCCCTCACACATAGTATCCAGCATATGGTGGGGAATAGGGGGGTGGATGAGGTGGGTAGATAGAGGGATGCTGGATTACTTGATGGTCCTTGACACACTATGTCATGCTATATGTATATGCTCTTCCTTCGAAATTGAATATCCTTCCCCATTCTTTATTTTGTCTGGCTCATCAACAAATTCTGTGTCTTTAAGAGCCCCATCACATGTCATGAATCCATCCCTGAACAAAGCCCCCAACCTATCCCGGACACATTTGAGTTTGCTTCTTTCTTCAGACCACACTGTATTCATATCTCATCATGCTTAACTTGCTATATTGTAATGAGTGATTTTCCTTCTTTCTGGCTTACTGATTTGTGAATTTCTCGGAGATTAATTTATGTTCTAGTTTTCCTTAGCACGGTGTATAGCACATGTTAATGTTAATGAATATTTAATAAAGAAAGAGAGGAAAATATCCTCAGATTCCCTCAAACTATGAGCCCCCACCCATTTTTAAGCACATTTTATTGTGTATTCTAATCAGATCGTGTTCTAAATATTACTTTTGTATGCATGCCCTCTGTGATTTAGAGGGTTATTATACAAAGCAGAGAAGCAAACAGTTTTCATTATAACTTAGTCACTAGGTCATTCAGGCAGCTGTCTGTGCATCTTAAAGACACTGACGAGGAACAACAGAAGGAGGCTTAAAACCAACACATCAAAGTCAACACAGCAGTATTGACTCAGTCCTGTTGGTTTTCAGTGGCTCTGTATTATTACCTCCCATGAGTGATAAAAATGCAAATTTGAAGTAACCTGAATTTAGTTAGCAAAGCTAGGACACCAAGTTATAAAACAAACCAAGAAATAAGCCTCTCTCTCACTCCCAATCTGCAATTTTTAAGCCCACAAAAAGCTGAAAGTCACAAGTGTGTAAGGAAATAAACTTCAGAGAATTCAAAACTAAAGTATGCCCAGGTAAGTATGTAGATGCTATGGTTCCAACTGTAGCTAGGACAGCAACGTTGTCATTAGCAAATGGGCTTGAGAACTAAGGGCTTCTGAGATGTGAAAATTATTGCGGTAGACATGTAATATCCAAACTGCCTGCAATGATGTTAAAAGGCAGAGTAATAAATCTAGAGTATAGATCCAAACAAAATAAAATATTTTCACTATCCCAGAGTATCTGTACAGAGAAAAACAAAAGAGGAAGAGAATAGAAAGGTTCTAAAGTCTTAGAAATGAGAAGCAGTCCAAAAATAAGCCTTAAATTCACAAAAACAAAGAACTGCTTTTCTAGAAATGCTATAATGTTCTAGAGGAAAATAGAGCAATCTGAAGTACTAAAGGCTAGTGATGAAAGTTGTTGCAGAAATAAAACAATCCTGCCAACAGAAAGACACTTCCCTCCTAATATAGAACAGAAAATGTAATTTTTAAGTAAATATTCACAGATTTACTTGCATGTAAGCTAGCACCAAAGTGACCACAATATTGGTGCCAAAGAAAAATTGCACTGGATAGAATTCAACAGGTAAGGAAGACTTTATTCAAGACTATGGCAATAGAAGAAAAAGACTGAACTCAATTCTGTTGAAACGAAAGGAAGCAGAGTTTTTAAGCCTGGGGTGAGTTGGTGGAAAAGTACTAGAAGACCTTAGCAGGGACGTTGATCAAGGTGATTAGGCCATCTATGTTAGTTAATTGTCACTTATCCAAATTAGGCTCCTACCCTCTCAAAGAGATTGGGAGTAAGGGGCGCTATCTTCCTTTCCTTGGTGAGTACATTTCAAAGGAAGATGTGCAGATGCTTGAGAAAGAAATAACTAAATTGTGACATTGACAAGAAGCTGGGAGATTTACATCTCAAAGGGGCAGAGAGAATTTGCACATACAAATTCTCTAAAGTAAATACTCTAAGAAAATGGAGGTCAGGGTCCTCAAGACAGGAAGACACCGCCTAAAGTTTAATCAAGCTGGGGAGAATGTTAAGGCCACCTTGGTCCTTTGGACAAAATCTCATGCATTTTATGCAGCAAAGCAGAACATTTATCTCCCCAAGAGACAAAAAGCTGAACCTTAGGACAATGTACAGCTCTGAAGAGTTCTCAGAGCCAAATCCAGAGCTATCCTTTTACATATGTCAAATTAAACACAAATATAAATTTAGTAAAAAGATGCTGTATTTGGAAGGATTGTTGCAAGGGAGGATGGGGTTGTTGCAATAGAGAGCCATGACAGCATCTCATGAGTAAAACTAAAAGAGTTTACTCCTTTTATGGAGAAGAGTAAATAAAGCTAGAGCCAACTGAATGTGGGGAAACTAGGTGAAAGGGTGGCAAGGTGAATAATAGATCAGGCAAAGTTTTACCCTTGGGCCAGCCTATTTTCCCAGAGGGGCCCTTCCAGAGTAGTTGTATATTGGCTCAGGCTGATAGTGGGCCAAAGTTCAGAGTCCTGGAAAAAGAAGAGGAACTTAACCAAAGTTTAGTTAACAGGACTTTTATTCTCATTGATCATTAAGATGGAATCATTCAGCTAATCATTTATGAGACCAAGAATGGGAATTTGGAGGGTCTGTGTCCAACTGTGTCATGGGTGAACAAGCAGGCTTCACTAATTCTTATCTAAGTCAAATGGGGAAGGATGGTTCTTTGTGGTAGGCCATTTCCCAAAACACAAAGGGTGGAATGGGGGGACAGGGAAGAGGGTTGTCCTTAACCTTCACTGTTTTTCAGGATTACAGGGCTCATGTAAAATTTAACATTATCATATACCTAGATGTTATCTGGCGGGTGATCTTGAAGCGGTGCTACGCTGTGATCATTGGAGAATGGGATTTGCCCCTAATGGGATTTATCTTTAGGTCAAAGGTTAGAGGAAAGACCCAGATTCACTAAACCTCCAAAAAGACACTCTAAGAAAAAAGGCAAGGGGAAATTGGTCT
Source organism: Ailuropoda melanoleuca (assembly GCF_002007445.2). Taxonomy (NCBI): domain Eukaryota; kingdom Metazoa; phylum Chordata; class Mammalia; order Carnivora; family Ursidae; genus Ailuropoda; species Ailuropoda melanoleuca. Next base: position 55,186,460 of record NC_048226.1, read on the forward strand.
CTTTGCCTTTTTTTAATGGAGAAAAGTGTTTTCATTTACCCTTACAAAGTGCCAGATGTACGGTTAGCAATTCAGAAGGGTTATTTGGGTTTTAGATTCAGATGGGCAAGCTTTTTAATAACTACAGGACCTTAGGCAAATCACTGCCTCTCTGAGGCTTACTTCCACATCTGTTAAAGGAAATTTTTGCAGATTATTGAAAGGATTAAATAAGATCATGTTTATAAAAATCCCTGCTATAAGTATATGTGTTTGGCAAACTACTCTCTTCCCTCAAGTAACAAAATTTAATGGAAGTACCAGTTGTAGGAAATTTTAATAACTTTGAAAGGAAAACATTTTAAAGATTTCATTACAGGGTTTATACATGTCCCTTTCAACTTATGTTGTCTTAAAATTCCAGCATATTTTTTTAGCATACATCAAGATACTCTTTTGAGATCATCTCTGTTGAACTGAGGTATAGGAGTGTGTAGGCTAAGAGAACCGTTTGAAATCTGAGAACGTTACAGTGATTTCAAATTTGGAGAAATTATTTTCATTTCTGCGGGGATACTAAGAAGAAAGGAACTAGGCAAGAAATAAAAGAGGGTACATAATGATCTTAGGAAGAAAATTTGTCTATCATCTACTTATCCATACAAAATCACACTTAACAAATTCTAGATTTTTGTATCTTAATCTTTAGATCTTACTTAACCCCCATCTCCTAACCCTCATCAATGGGATCTTGGTCTCTTGAGGTTGTGAGATGGAGCCCCTGTTGGGATCCACACTGGGCATGGAGCCTGCTTGGGATTCTCCCTCTCCTTCTCCCTCTGTCCCTCTCCATTCCCTTGCTGAAAGGAAAGAAAGAAAGAAAGAAAGAAAGAAAGAAAGAAAGAAAGAAAGAAAGAAAGAAAGAAAAAGAAAGAAAGAAAGAGAAAGAAAAGGAGAAAGGGAAAAAGGAAGGAGGAAAGAAAGAGAAAGAAAGAAAGAAAGAAAGAAGAAAGAAAGAAAGAAAGAAAAGAAAGAAAAAAGAAAAGAAAGAAAAGAAAAGAAAAGAAAAGAAAAGAAAAGAAAAGAAAAGAAAAGAAAAAAGAAAAGAAAAAAAGAAAGAAAAGAAAAGAAAATGCCTCTTTTAGGGGTGGAGGGTGCCTCATTCACAGATGAAGCTTACATTCTAGTTAAAGATTTATATCGTAAAACATATTCTTCAATCTGCACATATTCCGTAAAACTAATACAATGACTAGAGTATTAATTCCTTGTTACACAGTTTGTTGTTAAGCGCCCCTATCATTGTTACTTAAAGTTGAATTTTCCAATTAAAAGGTCTATTTGGAATTCACTGAAGAAAACAGATATGATAGATATTTTAAATACAGGGCCTTTTATGGGTAAATAGGAATATAAGTACAAGGAAAATTTTGTTAACCACCAATAGTTGACTAGTGCTTTCTAAATTTCTAGCTTTAAGGAAACAATATGTATTAAAGTATTAAAACAATATGTGAATTTTTGAAATGCTAATATTTGCACAGTATTTTTAAGAAATGAAAATAATTTGAGCAATTAATGTAAAGCTTGAGAACAAAAGAATTTTATTTCTATAAGAAAATAATTCCAAAATATGTGAACCCTTTTCTTATGAATATGCTTAGCAAAGCTTATTACCGATGTTTGAAAATGTTTCTATTTTTCTCTAAGCCACTCATGAGAAAGAAATAATTCACTGATTGCCTAGTAGGTATAGATTTGCTTCATTTGACTTTTAAAGAATCATTTTCACTAGAATTACCTCCAGTTTAGGGGGAAACATAAAGATTCCACAAATTGCACTGGTTAAAAGGGCATTATAAAAAAATGGCACTGTAACCATGGTAATATCATTTAGAGTCATAAAATTTAAACCACACTTTGTCTATATTCCCTCCCTGGTTTCTAATGCTGCCTTTGTGCACCCTGGCATATTAGAGACATATTCTGTTCAATTCTCTGGCACCTTTTCACTCTTTCCTGTTTCACGGACAATTGTGTGTCAGTGAAGACTGCAGACACTGAAGCACAAACACTTCAGGTGAGTGTGTTCATCACCTTTGTTTAACCGGGTGAAAATTAGTGTCTTCAACCTTGCTTAACTATCTTTATATTCAAAGAACGCACATAGCAGTAATCCCATTCATCCTATTAAAGAATGAATGTTGGATTCCTGACACAATAGTGATATTTTCCTTGAATTTTCTGGCACTAACATTATATGAATACTGAATTTTTTTAAAAATTTCAGCATTTTATTCTTCCCAGGTCTGCGTATTAGTAATACTTCCTATTTTCTATAATACTGACTCTATAAACACATCGGAACCCTTAGCCATAGGTTTCTTTATTCTAAATTTAAAATGTTAAGCACAAGTAATATTCTATATGAAAATATCAGCAGCTATTTCTTAGATATATCAGTTAATTCATTCATCTAAAGTCTTAAAGTATATTCAAATTACAGGAGTTGATTTTCCAACATTATATTTACTGGATAGATCAATAAACTTTCTGGGGAAGGGTTAGTTAGTGATAGATACTCACCTCTCATTGCCTTTTCCAGAGGTTGTTGGACTTAGTGCTGAGCATTTTATCTGCCAAATGAATAGCAATATTGTTTCAAGTTTCAGGTTTTTTAATACTCCAAAGAGAGTTGACCCATTACCAAGTGTGTCCTATGCATAGAACTTACTGATTTTTTTTTCCTGGCTGGTTTTAAAGTTATTGAGTATAATGAACTTTAAAAGCTCTTCAGAATAAAAATAAATGATAAAAGACTACCTTCATTTGATAAATACCAGCGCAAGAAACTTGTACTTGAGCGAGCTAAGAAAGTCATTAACAGCAGTATTTCTGATGGAACTAATGTTCTACCTACTCAAGCTACACTGAATCTAATAATCTGTGAGAGAAGAAATGGGAAAAGGTATGAAAGCACTTCATTAAATCAAAATTGAAAGAAAGGAAAAAGTGGCACTTTTTTTTTCAATTTTATTCATAGCTCAACAGACAGGATCACAGTGGAAAAGAGATTAATCGTTTAAATGATTCTGACCTTTTAAAATTCCTACCCCATATTCTAGAAGTTAATTGCTTAAATAATGCATTTCATGCAATGCATGGAAGTGTTAAGCCAGGCAGTATTCGAGTTGCAAAGGGGGAGCTTCTAGTTCACCCAACTGTTCTGTGCCCCATTATCACCGAAGCAGTCAGGGACTCTGGCTGTTTCACTACCCTTGAAAATTCTCACAGGTGCAAACCAGGCCACACCATCAGCCATACTCTACTTCAGGCTCTTCCTTTATAAACCTTCACTGTCTTTAGAATGGTTCTGAACATGGAAAAATCACACGCTACACGCTCCGGGGTAGCCTGAGATGAAATGCAAGTACAGCCCTTCGGAAACCTGATAAGAAAGCTTATCAACTGGAACCTGATAAGTATTCTGGATACCTCATGCATATTTAATATCTCCTATCTTGCCACATTTTTAGGAATACATTTTAATAATGTTCAGTAGCAGCTTCTAAAAGCAAACTTTGCTAGCCTGTGGTCTGCTGGTCTACGGGAAGTAACATCTACCACTGCCATTTAAAGCTATGTGAATGAAATAGGTTGTGAAATCAAGCTGCGCCTTCATTGTCTCAAAAAGGTGGAAAAATAGCTTATTTTTAAAAGGCAGAAAAGCTGAGAAAGTAGGATATAATGTGTACACACATGCACATACGCACACAGAAGGGGAGACGGAGAAGATGTTTATTTCATTCTGAGTCAAAAAAATAAAAAGGGGGGAAAGAAAGCAATACTTTTTTTTTTTCATTTTCACTACCTTCCAGAAACAACGCTGAGTTTTTTGTATACATAATTTTCTTTATTGCTTAAAATAACTTAAATGATAGATATTTTAGAACTAACTGATTTTAGAAAGGCTACGTGACTTCCCCAAGGTCATACTGATAATAAAAGGCAGAATCACAATTCAGTCAGGGTCTGTAAGTTTCCAGTGCCTTTAGATATTTTCACATATTAGTGCTTACAAATTCCATTAATTTTAATTTTTGTTGTACCCTTATGATTTTTGCCATATCTATACACCACTGATATAATGGTGTACCACTGTATTTTTAACTAAATTTAACTTAATTTTAAAAATTAAGTTGACTTTTTTTTACTTAAAGTAAATGTATCTTTAAAACTAAACTTTAGTTCATTCCAAAAAATGAAAACCAAGTATCCCTTTTCATAGGTAGGAGGTATATTTAAGATAAATAGCATGAAAAAAACAGAACATTTTTTAAATTCAGCTCAGTACGTTCATATGACAAAAACCTTGTCCTCCCACTTCTCATGATCAATCTCTCTCTCTCTGTACCTCTATCTCTATCTCTTATCTCTCTCTCTTGTTCAAAAAAAGACAGTAACAGAGAAATGTCAGAACTAGCACCAGCAGAAACTTCCTCTTTAAAGCAGTCAGAAAACTGGAAGAACACTGAGAAGGGTAATTTTCTCACTCTATGAGTCAATGTTTTTAACGAGTCTTCCCACCTAACAATATCTTGGGTGCCATTAGCAGTTTTGCGCACCTCTCTGGGAACACGGAGCTCAATCATGCTGACCGGCACCTCATGCTTGATGAAATGGTAATTCTGATGACGTCCTGATTGGCCGTCAACCTCCTGCAGTCACGTGCCTTGCACAATTTTCTACTTGAAGTTGGTGGGAACTGCACGTGCAAATTAACTTGTGAGATTACATTGGAAAAGTACTCCGAACTTTACAGAATTAGATGCCTCGGAACTGATCAAAACGAAAATGTTTCCATGTGGTGTATCCCCAGAGCCCTGAGACTCTCAGGAGGAAGGTGGCCCTCTGGGTTCCTACCCACTGCTGGCAGCCGGGAAGCCCTCACCTTGCCACCGTCTGCCACATGCTTTTAAAAATGCCAAATGATTTCCGTCATAATCAGACATTGCCTTCTCAGACCGTTTCATTTTTCATAGGGAACGTTTACGGTGTAAGGAAAAGGACACAGAAATACATATTTTATACACATTTGTTTTTGTAGAATAGGTTGATTGTCCACAAAAAAGCTGCTGGCCTCTTGCCCAAATGCTCCTGGGATAGTTCGATAAATATCTTCTTTAGAGGCCTGTTATTGTTACTGTTATTTTCCGTAGATGTAAGGTAAGGGTTCAACATTCTTAGCTGATATCATAGACTATGTCCAAAGGGAATGGGAAAAAAATAACCAAAAATACTGAATTATATAAGATTAATTTTGCATAAACATTCTGTGTATAGCACAAAAGTAGTTGAGCATTAGCTACTAAAATATAGCAGTATAGCTATTCCATTAAAAATGATGTTGAGAGCTTAGGCTTGATCTAAATTGCCTTAAAGTAGAGACAGTATATATAACAGTGTTAAGGAATAAATCCTGTATAGATAAAGCCCTGGGTTAGCATCAGTCAGATATGAAAAACTATGTGACTTGAGCAAGTGACTGACTTCTGTGTGCCTCTGTTTTTCTTTTCCGTAAAATGGGGATAATAATGGCACTTTCCTCATGGTGTTGGTGTGAATAAGAAATGGAATAAAACACTTAAAGTACTCAAAAGAGTGCTTGGCATGTAGCAAGCCCTCAGCACACATTAATTCTTAGCCAAATAAGTCAAGCATAAAAGCTTTATTGTTGAGAAATAAACAGTGGCAAAACTATTTAAAGAAGCCAGATATATCGGGGCACCTGGGTGGCTCAGTCATTAAGCATCTGCCTTCAGCTCAGGGCGTGATCCGGTGTTATGGGATAAAGCCCCACATCAGGCTCCTCCGCTGGCAGCCTGCTTCTTCCTCTCCCACTCCCCCTACTTGTGTTCCCCCTCTCGCTGCCTGTCTCTCTCTCTGTCAAATAAATAAATAAAATCTTTAAATTAAAAAAAAAAGCCAGATATATTAAGGAGAAAGTTTCAGTTTGATGTTCTTTTTAACAACTGATTTACAATTACTACTCTCCCATTTTAACCAAGAAAATTAGACACTCAGTTTATTTTCAGCCAATAGCTAGCTAGGCTTTAATAACAAAATGAGGTGCAGGAAAGCATGTGCACATTAGGAAACAGTGTTGAGGGAGGGAGGCATACAGGCGACATAATATGCTCCCTAGGCACATGAACATAATACTTTGCATCAAGAGAAAAACATTTTTGGTAACACTTGAAATTGCAATCAAACATGAAGCACAATGGTACATGATATTAGATACATAAATTCTGAACATGGCAGAGTTCTATTTGTATGCAACAGTAGAAAAATAAGGTTTTAATTCTTTTTTGAGTATAGTTGACACACAAGGTGTACACAATAGTGATTCGACAAGTTTCTACATTATGCTGTGCTCACCACTAGTGTAGCTACCTCTGTCACCGTACACTGCGAGTACAGTATCACCAACTGTAGTCCTTACGCTCTGCCTTTAATAAGAACTTTTAATAAAGGGGAGCCTGGCTGTCTCAGCCCATAGAGGTTGTGACTCTTGATCTCTGGGTTGTAAGTTCAAGCCCCATGTTGGGTGTAGATACGAATTAAAAACAAAAATAGTTTAAAAAAAGAATTTTTTGATTAAATAGAAACTGTAAATAAAGAAAAACATGACTATCAGATAAAAATCTACCTTTTTCATTTTTTTTTGGTGAATCTATAAAACCCATAGGCTGGAAGAAGTTAACAGCTCAAAAGAAATGATCTAATATCAACAGAGGTTCCCTAAAACACAATTAGTCACACAAACATTTCATAATTAATTACAGTGATAGGTGTCGTGTGTTATTACAAGTAAATCAGATAGCTTTCATATCTCAAGACAAAAAAATCTGTTACCTTCCGTGATTAGAAAAGTTAAAGGTTGAAAGGTTATAAAGTAATGTATATATGAATTAAGTACGAATTCTACACAAAAAATAGTGACTTGTCTAATGATAATTTGAAAATGCTCTTTTTTAATCACATACGTAGCTTCTCATTTTCAGTATCTAAACTGCATCTTTTTCCTCTGAAATGTATCTGTATGCTAAAGAGAGATAATTTTTGTCCTGTAAAAAATATTTAACATCATCTGTTTTTAAAAATTGTCCTTAACCTTTGTGCTAAGAAAAATAATATTAATATGAATTTAAATAGCTTGAAATCTCATAATAGTCACATAAAAAGTAATAACTATGAAACCAAGGCCAAGTATTTTTAACTTTTGCCCAGAATTTTAAGTGGTTTCAAAATTCAAAATACATTTTGTTTTCTGATATTTGTGGCCACATTTGATCTCCATATGTACTGATGCTAAGCAAGGATGTTATTATTGAAACCATCTCTGTAAACATAAATCAAGTAACTATATATGGAAGTAAACTAGGTTGGAAAAGTTCACTCATTTAATGATTTTTTTTCTATATGAGGTATGGTATTTTCTTACGGCATATAAAGTGATAAAATTGGTTATTTCTTTTCATATCCAAAATGGGTTCAGTCAATGAGAAAAAAAAGATATAGAAATCTAGTTATAAAATATCATTATCCATTGCCTCCTAAAAATTTAATAAAGTTTATTTAAAATGTATTACAGCTATGTGCACATATACAAGTAAATACAAGTAAAGCAATTCTTTCTGACCCAGAAATGAATTCTCTGTTCTCTTTCACTTTCCCATATTTATCTCAGCAAAATAATTTCTAGAATAGTGTCATAGGTGCCTGCCCTATCAGCTTCCCAGCACTCATCTACCAAAACCCCATTAGTCAAAATGCAGTTCCTACGGCCCAAACAAAGAAACAAAGTCAGGGGAGATATTCTGCCTAAAACTTCAGTTGAACATTATTTTCCCAGTACCTCTCTCCAACAGCCCTAGTGTTTAGAGGCAGCTTTGTTGGGAGAGCGTGTTGTTGCCTACCTTCAGAATGGAGCATCCATTCTGTGATGTTTATTTCAAATCAAGTATCTATTTAATGTGACCCTCATGTAAGAGCAGAATAATGTGATTCTGGACTAGATTTCTTTTACCACTCCATTAAGACCCTGGGCAAGTGACTTTCTTTCCTTATGCCTCAGACTTCTCTTAAGATGTCTGTAAAATGCTAAGGAAATAATTTATAGCTTCAGATGTACAGTGCAGATGTAAAATATATTTATGTGCCAAGTAATACCACAACATGTTCACTCAGCAAAAAACACCAGGTGTAGGTGAAAGAACAGAAAACGAGGCAGACACGGGGCCCTTCTCTTTCGCACACAACCAGTGTAGTGATCATTAGTCATCCATGCCTTATCACAGTCAGATCCGATGAACGGATAATGTTATAGCATTCTGTACGGGTCCATAAAGTGTGACTTACCAGAGAAATTTAATTATAAAGGAAAAACCTCTTCAAATAAAAAGTTTGATTTGGGAAATATTTTCATAGAAATCTTTTAGGAGAGAACTCTGCTTACACTGAATTATTTCATCAATTTATTGAATTAAATTCTCTAAGCACTTATTTATCTGGACCCATACAGAATCATATAACTGACACTGTTCTTCAATTCTCTATTCTTTTATAATTAAAAAAAAAACCCAAAAACACAGACAAGTGGGCTGATATCCAAAACCTGTTTCAAAAAGGTAACCTACAGAGAATATGACATAATCAGTCACACATAGAACAGATTAAGTCCAATTTCTGATTCCTCCTATGTTACAATTCTGGGATTTTTCAAAATCACGACAGTCCTAGGTACTACAAAACTCTGAAATCTCTTCTGAATCATCCAGGATTCTTTTATATCCAACTTAATTTGAGTGCTAAGAGCATTTTGATAATACTATTACTAGGAACTATTCCAAAGCTTTAAGCCCTAAGGTTTCTTTTTTGATATTAATTATGTTTCTCAAATATGCTGATTAAAAACAAGAGTTTATTAATAGAATAATAGTATAAGTATGTCATCACTTTACTATGTCAGTTGATCTCTCAGATTAATTTCACTCAATTTTAAAGTTGAAGCTATTTTTTATATTCTAATACTTTGGTGTATATGGCAAATTTAATTAAATGATAACTGTTAAATAACTAGGACAGCCTTTACCTCAGCTATTCTGAAGAATCACGAATTAACGATGCAATTTCCAAGGACTTTTAAAATTATTCCTCTAAATCAATCAATTTCAAATCACATTTTCTGTTAGACATGAAATGATTTCTAAATATTTCTTCTTGTAGTGCCAAAACTAATTACTAAAAGAACTACAGAAAGCAGTAAGATATGTGAAATTTCAAAGTTCATAATAATCTTAGCATTAATCAGCATTTGGCTTCGAGCACTGGAATTAACTTATGCAATTTGGAGTATTATCCTAAAATTATCATTATCATTTCCAACATTGAGAGTCACTAGCAGTTGTTAGATACTCTATAATTAGCATGAGAAGTCAGAAATCGATGCATGATCAAACTCAAGTTATATGCCAAATAAAATTGCTATAATTTATCAATTCAACTAGTCAAATGTGATTGTCAGTGAGCCCAGAACACTCAAAACACAATCATAATTATTTTCAGAGAGTATCAGGGAGCAGTTTGGGGAAAAATAAGAGAAATATTAATGTGTTATGTATGTGTAACAGAGCATCCAAATTCTGGTAAATCATATAATTTAGCAATATGATTAACTTTTTTTTCAGTGTTAATTAAATTTTTACACAAATATTTTAAATAAAATTATGTAACCCACATTAGATAATTTTACTGTAAAGTTAAATGTTCTTTATTCTTAATCAAATGCATTTTTATAACACAAAAGTTCTCCTTTAGATAGATGACTAAAGCAAATTTTTAATTAAAATGATTTTTAAATTAGTTCAAGATGGAACTTTAAAAAAAGGAAAATCCAGGCAAATCTGCTACAAATCAAGGAAAGGCAGGTAGCAAGTTGTGTGGAAATCCTGGTACATTCCCAATGATTCTGTCTCTTTTCTCCTTCTCATCATCAGGGCACCAGTGTATTTTCATATCTCAGTTGAGATCACCAGAACTAAAATTGATGAAGTACCCAGTCTGCTTCCCTAGTGTCTTCCTTCCCACAACTGGGCAGAATAGAATAGTAAGAAAAGCACTGGCCTTAAAAAAAACAAAACAAAACAAAACAAAACAAAAAAACAGCCTGGGTTTGATTAAGGCAAGACACATTTTCTGATCCAAGGATTAATAGATAATATGAGGATGATTCTTGCCCAATAGATAATACGAGGATGATTCTTGCTGGTTTATAAAGAAAATCAAATGAGACTATACATATAAAGTGTTTCATAAGCTTCTAAACACAAATAAGAGTTATTATGATGATTTGTGGTCCATGCCCACAGATTTAGCCCAGTCCCAGATTCTAAGAATAACCCAAACCCAGTCTCTATATGGAATGAATTAAGGAAGCTTCAGCTAAGTAATTCAGATGCCTCAGACTCTAAAACAGTCTTGCTGTTTCTCTTCCTGTAAGCTTATTACAGTTGCTCCAGGCTTTTTCTAATAACTGGATCCTCCTTTATTCCTGGGAACAAACAGGGTCCCCAAAATTAAATGAATAAATAAATCAAAACAAGAAAGTCTTATTGTTCAGTTGCCTGCTTTAAAGTTCTATACCAATCCACTTCTCCCTGTAGTAGATCTCTGCCGTCCTCTCTCCTGCCATCTTAGGATATCTGACCTGAATCCATACCCCATAGATGGGACCCTCCTAGTACTTCTAGAACATTCAAATTCTGCCTGGCTTCCTGGCTTGTCACCACACTCTCCAGGTTTCGACTCAATATATAATCCAGCCATTTAGCAGATTTAGATTCAAGGCAGCAAATTCTTTTCTATGATTTTCTACAAAAGGAGCAAGATGCCTTATGAGGTAAACAGTTCTGTATCCCCTAGGATAATCAAGCCAAAGCTTGCATACCGAACAGCCATGATTACCATTGGAAGGCACTGTTGCCCTGATTGGGAGGTTGGACACAATCACTCTACAATCCTGGGTCACCTGCTTGATTAACCACTCTGCTACACTGCTTCTCTGATGCTTCAGAGCAAGAATGGTTAAGACAATATACAGCTCCTGAAATCATGGCATCCTACTACACTAAAAAATTATTCCTAAAATGAATCCAAGAGACAACATACTATTTGCCTTACTTGCATTTTATGTATGATTTTAGTTAAATGAAATGTACTCCAGAAACACAAATGTTCTTTTGTGTAGTTGTTAAAACTGTTACTGCACTAATGTCCTTGTTAGAGTGAGCTATAATTAGTTATAGGAAATGATGTCATTAACTCTGAAAACAGTGGGTTTTTTTAAAATCACATATAGTAAGTCATGTACCAAACCAAACATCCATGGTATTTCTAATTGTACTTTTACATTAGTTAACACACTATTTTCACTTCAATATCAAAACTTGTGTCTGTAAGTAAATCTCATAAACTAAACTAAAATAGGAATGATGCAAAAGCTTGGCAGTCACTAATATCTGGAGGAACACAGTGTATTTGGACTTGGTACATAGAGTTAAATTATTTTAACATTAATTTTTTTCTTTTACTTTTATGCTGGTTTTTATAATACTCTATTATATTTTCCTTCAGTTTAGGAGAGGAAATAAAATATCTTAACATTACTCATGCAGTAACTTCAGTCTGTTGTATTATAGTAAATGACTGATTTTTCCAGTCTTTTCATCTTTCCATTTGATTATGGAATAACAAAGCCCACTGATTAGAATATTTGTGATCCACTATAGTATAATAAGACCATTTTTGTCTTTTAGTTACACTTATTTCTTGAACATTGAGAGACAGATGGAGAATCAGATAAAAACGTGGAAATTATTGGGCAGGATAATGGGTGTGGATTACAAAACAACTGTTAGGAATTAGAAGCAAAAAAAATAATAAGTAAGGAGAGAAAAGGTGCTATGAAGACAGAAAAGAAGTGAGGATGTCCCAAGACAGTTTGCCAGTGGAGTCATGACTTGCCAAGTGTCCCTATAGTTAATCAAGAATTGACCCAACTTAAATAAGTTTGATGGTATGTAGGAGAACTGAAGCAGGAGAATGTGTACCAAAATAACTACTCAGCCTAATAAGTTAAATATCCATAGTTCCATGGATGCTGATAGGAAGACAGGAGACTCCTGAGACAAAAGACTTTGCTATTCATGGCAAAAGACGTAAGAGTATCTGGATACCTGTCCTGGTTCCCCAAACTCAAGACCCAAGTCCGAGATAGAAGGCCAGATGAAGCCCGCATGCAGTGCAGTGCCCTGCAGGAGAGAGATCTCGAGTAGAGAGAATCCAGCTAACAAGCAGTAAGCAAGCCTGTTTTTGTCCAGACAAGATTTATTGCAGAACTATGTGGTGCATTCCAGAGATGAGTTACCTTACTTCTCAGAATTGCCAGCCAAATAAATAATTCTAAGAATTGGTCTTGGGGAAGAAACAGTTTCGTGATGTTAGCACACTCAGTGAGACATGTAGGAGTGCAGACGGCCCACTCACAGAAGACTGCTGCTCAACAGTGGAGTGAAGTAGTTCTCCAAGAGTGGGATGCCCTGACCCGCATCACTCAGAAACTTATCAGAAATACAGCTTCCTGGGCCTCATTCCAGACCTAGTTGTCTCAGTGCCTTTGGACTGTTATAGCAAAATACTACAGGCTAGGCAACTTATAAGCAATCAACATTTATTTCTCAGAGTTCTGGAAGCTGAGAAGTCCAAAATCATGGCAGCCTAGGTATCTACTGAGAGCCCATTTCCTAGTTTATTGACAGCAGTCTTTTGCTGTGTCTTCATATGGTGGACGAAGTGAGGGAACTTTCTGGGACCCCTTTTAAAAGGACACTGATCCCATTTATGAGGGCTCTGGCCTCATGACCTAATCATCTTCACAAAACCCTGCCTCCTAATACTATCATATTGGGGGTTAGTATTTCAACATAGGAGCTTAGAGGAGACACAAACATTCAGACCATAGCATTAGTGAATCAGAAATTTAGTAATCTGATTTACTATGCCCACTCGGTAATTCTGAGGCCTATTGAAGTTTGAGAACCAGACATGCAATGGAAAGAATTCTTGATCACAGTCAAGATTCTGGGTCTAGTTAGGGCTTCCACCAACTACCTTGGTGTGCCTTTCAAACTGTCTGGGCCTTAGTATCTTCACCTATTATATAACAGGAGAGGGTTAGATAATTTCTGATTGCTTATTGCTCATATTCAATGAAGTTCTGTATTTCTTGAGATGTAGCTTTATAAATATTGCCTCTATGAAAGACCTTGAAATGTACTCGGCAAGTACTGAGAAGCCACGAGAGACAGCCAGAAGGGCAGATCCCCAAGGATTCGTAGCCTCATAGGCTCACAAAACTTATTTGTCAGCATGCTGGGAGTAGAACAGTACCTCAGACAAATGCGAAGTAATGTCTGGTATATCAGAAGATCTGTTATGAATTTATAGTGGGACCTACCCCTTAAAGGGAGTCCATCCAGTCTTGTGCCCTCTGACTTGAGCATTCTCTTCCAAAAGACAAACTGGTAAGAATTATAATCAGAAGTTTTGCCTATGGAGAGTTTATCGAATGTTCTGAGATTGCCTGATGTGTCCACATCTGTCATCACAGGCTGGATTCACTTTCAGGATTTGGATGCCTTCTCCTGTGGAGAACACCTTATCCTGAATGGGCACAACTGAGTTACCCTCCTAGACTGTCCTGGTTTGTTTGGTTTTTTTTAAGATTTTATTTATTCATCTTGAGAGAGAGAAAGAGAGAAAGGGAAGGGACAGAGAGGGAGGGAGAGAGACAAGCAGACTCAACATTGAGTATGGAACCCTACGCAGGGCTCAGTCCCACAACCCCCAAGATTGTGACCCCCAGGACTCTCTTGTTTTTCTGTACTTGCAGTGCCAAACAAGTCTCTTTCAGATCAACACTTTTCTTTGGCAGATTTAATAAGTTTCAGTTATGTTGTAGTCAAGACTCAAAGACCTAGAAACTTTCTGCCTCTCTTAAGTGACACTGCATATTCTCTACCCTGATCATTTAAGTCTTGATTTTAGAGTTAAAATCTCAGAAGGCAGCTTGATTGTCTTATTTCCAGGCTTCTGATGGGCTCCTACACATTTGTCTTTGCCTGTATTTTCTGTATCCGCACAGCCCCTATCCTAAATGGCCGTCATCAGGAACAGAGACTATTAAGCCTCTAAGAACTACATAACGGAGCAGTTGAATTCACTTGTAGCCATCTCAGTGAGTTAGCAGCCATCTCAATTTTCATGCCATTTATGGTTTTTGTGATATGACTCTTTTAGCCTAAAAGTATAATGTGATTTTGGTCCCAAGACCTTATTAATAGAAGGCAAGTTTAACTTATAATCAACAGTAGCAGCCAGGAATCTGTTTGTGTTACTTAGAAATTTGAATTGAATTGTATCTCATTTATAGTAAAGGATTTGCAAAAGCCAAATGTATTCACATTGTCTGTAAAAAGTGAATGGCTGAACAGTTACTCAATAAACATGATCAGTAGTGGCAACAAATACAGATAATTCCTGCTTGAGAGACTCTGCTTTTCTGCAAAATGCTATACAGTCTATATTTTCCACATGTTTTTTTGCTTTTATAGATGTTATCTGAAAATGTGGGTCATCTATATTTCTCTAATTACTTATTAGTTATAAGTCTCAATTAGAAAAAAAATAACAGAAGCATTTCTGATATTAAAAAGTCAGAAGATTAGGGCACTTGGGTGGCTCAGTCAGTTAAGCATTTGCCTTAGGCTAGGTCATGATCCTGGAGTCCCAGGATGGAGCCCTGCATCGGACTCCCTGCTCATGGAGAGTCTGCTTTTCCCTCTCCCTCTGCTTCTCCCTCACTTGTGCTCGCTCTCTGTTGCTCACTCACTCTCTCTCTCACGTAAATACATAAAATCTTTAAAAAAGTCAGAAGACTACTTTAAAAATATGATTTTTTTGTAGAGCTGTTAATAAAGTGTATTTCTTCCACATATTGTCATACCTATAAAAAGATGTTCAACATCACTAATCATCAGGGAAATGCAAATCAGAACCACAATGAGATTATCACCTCATGCCTGTTAAAATAGCTGTTATCTAAAAGAAAAAAAACAAGTGTTGGAGAGGATGTGGAGAAAGGGAACCTTCGTGTACTGTTGGTAGGAACATAAATTAGTGCAACAATTGTGGAAAACAAAATAGAGTTTCCTCAAAAAATTAAAAATAGAATTACCATGTGATCCAGCTATGCCACTTCTAGGTATTTATATCTTAAGAAAATGAAAACACTGATTCAAAAAGATATAGGCACCCCTATGTTCATTGTAGCATTATTTACAATAGCTGACAATGGAAGCAACCTAAGTGTCCGTGGATGGAAGAATGGATAAAGCAGTTATGGTATATATATATATACAATACTATTCAGCCATAAAAAAAGAAGGAAATCTTGTCATTTGCAACAACATGAGTGGACCCGAAGGTATTATGCTAAGTGAAATAAGACAAAGAAAGACAAATACCATGCATGTGATCTCACTTATATTTGGAATCTAAAAAAAAAAAAAGGAAAGAAAGAAAATGAGACTCATAGATACAGAGAATAGATTGGTGGTTATAGAGGGGGAAGGGGGCTTGGGGGCAAAAAGGCTGAAGGAGATCAATTGTATGGTGACAGATGGTAACTAGATTAATTGTGATCACCTTGTAGTATATGCAAAGACTGAATTATTATGTTGTACACCTGAAACTAATATAATGTTATATACCAATCTTACATCTATATATATATATATATATATTAATTCATGAGGTTTAAAATTAAATGTGCTTTCTCTTAGATTAATACTATCCTTTTTATCTTTGTCAAGTAGAAGTAAATTGCTTGGTTCAGTACAATCCAGGCCCATCTGAGTGGTTTTTTGTTGTTTTTCAGAAATGGGAGAGAGTGAGAGTTGGAAAAGCATTCATCATCAGGATAATTTGTTTTAAAAGCATCCAGGCTCCCATATAGCCACTAGATAAATTACCCACTATTCAAGAGAAGGAAAGCACAATTAGTTTCACATTATAGTAAACCAATCAGCTCCTTAAATGACTGTCATTCTTGAGAAAAAGGCAGCAAGAATGTCATAGTTGTCCCCTTTCTCCCATGCCTTTAGAAGCAAAAGCAATCCTTTTCTCAGACTAGAAGATCTATGGAAAGCATTGTGAATATATTTTGCCATTGTTTTTAGATAAGGAGAATTACATTCATTACTTGTATCCGTATGGTTAATAACACCTACTTCACAATGCAAAGTTAATGAAGCTTTTGTTTCGTACTAGGGACAGGCAAATGCTTTGAAGCTTTATGGCAAGGAAGTAAGACTTCAATATATTATTTTCAAACCTCCTTTTCTTCTTCCCAGGATAATTATTTTTATGGAATCATTTACAATCAAGGAGCAAAGGAAGGGGTAAAGAGAAATCATACCAGGGGTAATGGAATATGCACAAAAAATCTGCAGGCTGTTTTTCTTTTCTTAAAATGTATAGCTGCTAAACAACCATTCATTACCTCTTTTGAGGCAAGCAGGATGGTGTAAGAATATACTAAATTAATGTCATCTGCCATGACTTAACCTGAAGAAACACAATAATTAGTAAACTTTACATACACAGCTGCTGCAGCGGTTTAATCATGTTCCATCTGTAATAGAGAGATCAATGAAGGCCTCACAGGAAAGAAGGCGACTGCAATCATATAAAGAGCGAGCTTTAGTTCCTCCCTGCACACAACTGTTTCCAATCCAAACCCAAACCCACTATGCCTTATGGTCACATGTCAGCATTATTCTATAGATTAAATTTAATTGTATTTGTTAGGACTTTCATTTTCACATTGGTAATGGATCATTTTGGGTACGTGCATACAGGGAATGTATAAAGCTTCCTTTATACCACACAACACAGGGCACGCCTGCTTTGGACTTTGTGCTTTAAAGGCTGACTCTGTGTACATGAACACTTCTTGCAATTGCGTGAAGAACACATTTGAATAACATTTTCATTTTTAGAAATACATGTATGTGTGACCAGTAAGCATATAGTATAGACTGGCTGAGGAAGAAGAGGGGGACGAGCAAAGGAAAGAGGGAGTGGGAGAGAAGCAAAAGTGAGAGTGAGAGAGAGAGAGGATATCACAGTATCAAAATGTACTTAGGCCTTAAAGTTTTCTCCTGAGGATATAAGTTTTAAATGCTTTTGACTAGAAAATAGACTATTTAGGGTATATATTTTATTTTTAGTTGTTTGATTTATGAAAGTTTTAAAATCAAAATTATTAGGCATTTATTATCAAGATTAAGTATAGCAGGGTTTACAAAGTACTGCGAGTCCTCTGAAAAATGGCTGTCCCAGATTGCTTAATTAAATAGCATTCGAATATTGTGAACAACATTTGTAAATTTAATATATTTTATATTGTGTTTTTAAGTAATTCACTTGTCTAATTTAACAAAATCTTTCTAAGAATGAAATAATTCTTTAATGAATTCAATGTATCAACATGGCCTAAAGTTTTCTTAGACTTTCCAATATCATGCACAAACATAAGATTTGGTCATAAGATTTCAAATCATAAAACTGAAATCCTGTGTCTCAGTCTACTTTTTAATGGCATTTTCTTTTTTTTTTCAGTTAGATAGTTACAATTTTTTTTATTATATTATGTTAGTCACCATACAGTACTCCCTGGTTTTTGATGTAAAGTTCGATGATTCATTTGTTGCTTATAACACCCAGTGCACCATGCAATACGTGCCCTCCTTACTACCCATCACCAGCCTATCCCATTCCCCCACCCCCCTCCCCTCTGAAGCCCTCAGTTTGTTTCTCATTTTCTAAACTGAAATCCCAGGACTGTCACACTAATGGGCTAAAGTCTCTTATGTAACACAGCTATTTATAGTAACAAATGTTCAAATACTTTTTCTTAACACAAAAATATTAGTACTGTGATTTCTAGTTCAGCAAATAGTTTACATTTAATTCTATGTCTTCCTAGAATTAAGATATGTACTCATTAAGGAAGAAGACATCTCAGTTAACTGAAATTACTCAGATGTATATGTTTTTGAGTGTGACAAATGCATAGCCATGAAGGAAGAAGAAGTACCATCCTAGATCACTGATACCTTTCAGCCAGGGCTCTTGGCCAGGTGAGATCTGGAGCTGCAGACTTCCAGAGCAATTCTCACCACCCGTTCAACTGCCAGACTCAGTCTTTTTCATAGTCTCTCTGCCATGGGCATCAAAACTCTAATGGTCATGTTACCTAATCATCCAGCTATTCACAGGAGTCAGCAACTGTTGAGAGAAGCAGCCTGTGCATGCAGTCTTTCAACACCCACTTAGTCACGGGAACAGGTCTTGGGCCTGGAATACTTCCTTACCAAGAAACAAAGAGCCCACGAAGCCTGTCCGTTTAATCACCTAGATGGAAATATTTTTCCCGGTTCAGACGGGAGGAGTGTCTCTTTGTTCTGCTTAAATGTGTATGGTAATGATTGTCAGACACAACTTTCAGTATTTCAGCCTCCATGGGGGAGAGTTCAGGGTCCTACTACCCAGCAAGAGAGGGCTCTGCATAGGTCAGTTGCCCTGCCTCTGCCGCCTCGGGGACGCACTAGCCATGAGAGAGCAACGCACACTCCTGGAGCTGTAAAGTGCTGTGTGCATCCAATGCTGACTGCGCTTTGTTTTCCCTGACAACTTTAATACCGAAGTACAATGGACAAAAACATTTGGAGACCTTTCCAAGGATTGATAACCGGTGGTAGAGGGTATTTGCTCCGAGACGGGTAACTGATGCACGATGTTTTTCTCAACAGCAGTTCTCAGCCAAATGGATACCTTGATTTGCCTGTCTTTGATTCTTAAGACATATACACAGATTTTCCATCTAACTGAAAAACTTTGAAGTTGATGAGATAATAGGTGTAATTATATTTTCTATCTAATATAAACCTTTTGCTTGATAGGATTCTAAGATAAATACATGCCTTTTCCATGCCTATTCCCACTACTGAAATCTTGTGTTATTTTACCCTCATATTCATATTCATATTCAATTTCTCAATTTGATGCTTCTACCAATTGAATTTTGGCTCTTGTATGGTGTCTCTGCCTCATGGTTGCAGCATGAGTCTTTCACTGCCCTTCTTGCATCTAGCTTTTTTTTTTAAGATTTTAATTATTTATTTGAGAAAGAGAGAGCACATGCATGCACTTAGGAGGGGGAGGGGGAAGAGAGGCAGACTCCCCACTGAGCAGGGAGCCTAACATGGGGCTCAATCCCTGGACCGTGAGACCATGACCTGAGCCAAAAACAGCTGCTTACCCAACTGAGGCACCCAGGCACCCCACATGTAGTTTTCTTCTTTTACAACCAAGGTTGTGTAACTCAGATTAGAGGTCTGTATTGCTTTTTCTCTATCCCATGGGTATAAGGCTTACGACTGCACTGTTCACAGCCTGTTACAGGGGGAAAGTATTCCATGGTCGCTCTTCTGAGGAGCCACAAAAAGTCAAAAGCAACCCAAATCTCTTTCCCTAGCCTAGAACTTCGAGTGTTTCCCCTCTGACTTGGTCAAGAGCTCCGGTTGCAAGATAATTGCTGATCTCAGGCAATAAATGGACTGGATTTTAAAAAATTATAGCATACTGTAAGTGTAAATAATTTTAGCATTGCCTACAACAAAGGATCTAAAAACCTAGAGTTCTCAAAAGTATTTTTCCTAAAGATCAAGTTCTTCTTTAATCATCTCCTGATTCAGCCTGAAAATCTAACTTAAATCCAACTTACATATATGCATTCTATCAACAATGAAACCTAAATCTCAATATTTTAAAATACTCTTTTTTCTTTTCTCAGTTTCTACAGATAAAGTGATATGAAGTGATGAATGATGCCACAAAAGCAGAAAAGAGAAACTGTGACAACCCCCAGAAATGTGAAAGGAGGTTTCTTACTGGATAGCAGCATCTTTGGTTCAATTTATTAAAAAAATACCCAAATAAATAAAATGGACAGTATTGTTCAATTTTAGAAATTCCATTTCTTCTATGTTATAAGCTATATAATTGTCAGGTTTTTATGGTTTAGATTGTAAATGTGTTTTCCCCTTTGCTAATTATGTTGTGTTTTTTCAAGTCTTAAAAGTCTTAAAATGTGAAGGACATTTATGAATGGTAAGGGAGACACTGTATACAAATGTATATTTGTAAAAGCTATTTTTATGATTAGCATGTTTTACTGTTGATCATATATAAAGTCAGGTGATATTGCAATTCTATCTTTAAAGCTTATTTCCAACAATGTCATGTAAGAAAAGATACATCGTAAGCTAGTTTTTATAATTTATCTTTAATTTATAGTTTAAAGTACTTCAGATCATAATGATAAAATACTTGAAAATGTTATATTTCTGCCCTCCATAAGCACCATTTTTATTAATAAAGAATGCAAATATTTCAGATGTGATTCCATAGCTAAAGGACTCTGTTGCTTTGACCTGTGATTAAATTGAGCATTCTCTACTCAACTGAAATGGTCCAGTTATTACCCAATACTTCAGTCTGGGTAGGAGATCCTGTGGACAGGTTTTAGTGCCAATACAGGTGAAAACTATATTGGCAAAGAAAAGATTGTCTTGTCTTTGGTTCCAAAAGTTTCAACAGTGTGTATATCACTTCATTTCATCTCCTATTACTAGGAACGCTCCATTCCCAAGCATTGCAAGTATTTTCCGAACGCTCTTTGCTGTTGTCTTGTGCTGTGGAAATGGAAGAAGCCATCTTCACAGACTGTAGGAGAGCTCAGCATATAATTTCTTAATAAATACTGTTTCTTTTAAAACAAAGTTGGTGTGTATCTTTCTTTTGGGGGTGTACTTAGTTTTAATATTCAGTTTGACTCTTTCTGTCCCTGTAATGCCATAAAATTAGTGTGATAATGAAAGTAGCATAACTTTACTAAAATGTATATTATATGTTTTATATGCCCACACTTCTCATGGAGTGACCTGT
The DNA here is from genome assembly GCF_002007445.2 of Ailuropoda melanoleuca. Classification (NCBI taxonomy): domain Eukaryota; kingdom Metazoa; phylum Chordata; class Mammalia; order Carnivora; family Ursidae; genus Ailuropoda; species Ailuropoda melanoleuca. The sequence continues at coordinate 55,207,634 of NC_048226.1, forward strand.
TTTCTGTAACACATTAATTTGCTATGTAGCACAAAGCAACATGGCCCTCGATTCTTGACAGAAGTCACATCCTGGTTTACCTTCTAAAAGGCGTATTTTTTTCATTCAAATGTAGAATTTTGAGAAAATATTCTAGGACAGAAAGCAAAGCTACCTCAACAGAGGCATTTATGCTCTGTGAGACGAGTCTGCTGCTAATGGCTACCAGCTCCTCATTAAGAGCAGAGAGACGACATGTAACGTCACCAACAACACTTAGTGGAATTAAGGCCTCCTTTTTTCAAAGAAACTAAAGACAATCTAAAATCACCTTGGAGGGATGCCTGGGTGGCTCAGTCGGCTAACCATCTGCCTTCGGCTCAGGTCATGATCCCAGGGTCCTGAGATTGAGCCCCGCATCAGGCTCCCTGCTCAGCGGGAACCTGTTTCTCCCTCCCCCTGTTCCCCTTCTCCCTTCTCATACTCTGTCTCTCTCTCTCTCTCAAATAAAAAAATAAAATCTTAAGAATAAAATAAATAAAATCACCTCGGTATGTTTACTTATTTTCCTATTTTATTTCTTTATGGTAAATCATCCTCTTTCTTTATGTGTTTCAAATAAAAGCTAATGAAAAATTATACAATTCCACCCAATAAAGGTCACCTAAAATTAAATTGTGAAAGCAAAAATTAAAAATTCACACTCTAGGACCTAGGGGCTGGATCAGGAATGTACTTGCCTTTCGAAGAAATGTGAAAATCACAATGTGGTGTGCTATTTTTCATGGCCATGATGAGTATTGGAGAATTTGCAACTGCTGCGATTGAATAGTGAAGCTGAAAAGAACCTGTATACAGTTCTACAAGGGAAAAAAATCAGCAGAGTGATTTCTTGGTTTGTTGCCAAATAATACATTTGCCTGGGATAGTCTGATGCTCCAGAAAGGAAATGTTGCAGGTACGGTGTATGAGGAAAATGCACATGTGGATATTTTCCCAGCCTTCAAGGTCCTTAATATTCAATAGAGTGTAGCATTTATAACAGACATTATCATAAATTAAGAGTATCATACTTTCCCAGATGTTCATTAACTATTCTCAAAGTAAAATGAATAATTAAAATGTATAATTCTTTGTTATTGGATTTAATTTTCTCCACACAGGCTTGGCAGTATGAAATCATGTATTTTTCCCTTAATTCCTTACCCATTCCTGGCTTAAGAATTTCTTTTGATGACAAAGATGGAATAAAATATATACCAGATAAACAAAGTATAGATTATACGGGATTATAATCCCTGATGATTTAGGGTAATAATTTAAAAGGGAACTTTTAAGAGATGACAAAGGGAATGCAGACTTCTAACTCCAAATGACACCAGTTCCATTAAAAAAGAAATGCTAAGGGAAAGAAAAGAGTTATTACTCACCGCATTCAACTCAAGAAAAATGTGGGAAAACAGACCCACTGCTTGTGAAGCTAGGTCAACTAGTCACTGGTGACAATGTGAAAGGGAAAGTACACATTTTGCTTCCATCTTTTAAACAAAATCAAAGCAGAAACACACGACAAAATAAATTGACATAGAAATGAAGCAGAAGATAAATAAGAAGGAAACTATTTTGAATGGGTTAAAGTGCAGAGGACAGAAATTACAAATTCAAACACCTATAGAGGCCTGATAAATATAAATGAAAGAAACAGGCATGAAGCCACTTAGTAGACATTAAATACAACCGTGCTGATGAGGACAAGCCACCTCCCAGTTCCAACTGGCTGCCTGATCCAGAAACGCGACCAATCCAAAAGATTGGCCAGGTGTCCTGATTTTCAAGAGAAGGTACACATCGAGAATTTTAAATGAAATAGAATTTTAAATAGAATTTTAATTCTATTTTTGTTTTGTTTTGTTTTAATATGAATCTGAAGGTGAAGGAAACATAGCTGTGATTTATATTCAGGATTTAGTAGTTGTAAAAGTTAAAAAAATAAACTCACAATAATGAAAAACAACAAATTCAGGATTACCTCTGGTGAGAAAAAGAAGGGTGAATAGAATGGGGGTATCAAATAACATCTGTAATATTTAATCAGGAAATCTATTTGAATCAAATATTTTGAATCAAACAGGTATCAAATGTTAAGGTTTGATAAAAGTCTAAGTTACACTGGTGCTCATTATATTATTTCTATGTTGTTTTGTAGGCTTCTAATATTTCATAAAGAAGTATTGCTTTAGGGGCGCCTGGGTGGCACAGCGGTTAAGCGTCTGCCTTCGGCTCAGGACGTGATCCCGACATTATGGGATCGAGCCCCATATCAAGCTCCTGCTATGAGCCTGCTTCTTCCTCTCCCACTCCCCCTGCTTGTGTTCCCTCTCTCCCTGGCTGTCTCTCTCTCCGTCAAATAAATAAATAAAATCTTTAAAAAAAAAAAAGAAGTATTGCTTTATATCTCAATATTTATACATGGGTAGATATAGATGTACATATAGATTATACAGAGATGTGAGCAGTATAAGTAGCATATAAAGAGGCAGAGATTTGGACCTTTGGGTCTATCAGAAGTCTGCAAGTTTGTGATCTACCTTTCCTAGAGATGTGCAGATTCCCAGAAAAGAATATGATTTAGAGAAAGAAAGACGCACTACTTTAATGTTCAAAGGCATTTTTGCAGAGGAGGAATTTATAAGTGCCTATTTGTTATTGAAAAGGCTTCCTTTCAGCCCTTGAGATATATAGAGTCATTCTAGGAATCTAATTATGATTCTTGCAAGAATTTGGGGTGCCTGAGCATGCAAAATAATCCCCACATTTATCTGGTTGCATCTGTAAGAATAAAGACTACCTTCTCTACTTTTATATCCTGCATATATGTTACCTTGTGTGTAACAGGTTATTTCTCCATAAATGTTTGGAGAATTAAAAGAAACAGGGTGTGTTCTAGGTTTTTACCTTATTATAAAAAGTTTCAAAGCTATAATTTGCTAAGCAGCTACTATGGGCCGAGCTAACAGCTTTCTATGCATTATCATTGATGCACACAGGAAAACTCAAGGATAGGTATTGTTAGCTCCAGTTTCCAAGTAAAGAGAGCACATCATTTATTCATTCAACCATTTTTTATTAAGTACCAACTCTGTGCCAAGCATTGTTACTGGCAATATGGCCTCCAGCTATAAATAATAAAGACTAAAATTCCTGCCCTTGAAAAGCTAATACTCTTCTAGGGGATGACACAAAATAAGGCAATTAACAAGCAAATGTAAAATATTGCAGATGATAATGATGATGAACACAGAGGAAAAAACAGAGCAGGGAAGGAAAGAGGGCGGTGAGATTTTACATGGGTATTTTAAATAGGCTGATCAGGGAAGACTCCTTGGTAATATGGCATTTAGGCAAAGAGGTGGAGTAGGTAAGGGGGTGAGCCATGTGGCCATTTATGGGGAAAGCGTCCTGAGCTGGGGAGACATCAAGTAAATCCCCTCAGGTGGGAATGTACTTGGTGTGTTCAGGAACAACAAGGAGGGAGTGTAGTTGGATTGAAATAAGCAAGGAAAAGAAAAACAAATGAGGCCAGAGAAAAGCCAAGATTTCAGATCACAGAAACTTAGAGGTGATTCAGAGTTCATAGGTTTTATGTTGCATTAGATGGGAAAACAGCAGAAGATTGTGAGCACAGGAATGAGAGGATCTAACTCAAAGATTAAAAGAATCATTTGGGCTGTTAAGCCCTGAATAGACCATAAAGAAGAGAATCCAAAAATCCCTGCATTCTAGGTTAAGAAACAACTATGTGAGTTTGAGCTGAGGCTAGACTGAGAGAACCTGCTCATTCACTCATCAAATGTCTGTTAAGCCCTTACCATATTCCATATGTGTACTTGACAATGGGCATGCAGTGGTGAACATAGAGACATTTTCTTTTCTCAAGGCCCTTAGTCTAGTTAACAATGCTAGGAAATGCTGAATAAAGATGGCAAGAATAAAAGTCTTTAAAAATATTGAAAATTAAAAAGAACACTGCATGCCAAAGTCCTTTTCCTTACATTTTATGAAATTACCATGACTCTCATACAAAAGCCTGACCAAAAAAATAACACCCAAAAGCTAAATACAGATAACATATTAATATAGATGTAAAAATCTGGAAGAAATCAAAATACTAGCAAAAAATTTCAACAAAATATAAAATATTCCACATAACCAAGTAGGGCTTATGACAAAAATTTACATACACACACGTACACACTTGTGCATGTGCACACATGCAAACACATACATACAATATGCATCTTAAAACAACATTCTACTTCATACTGAAAACATATTACAATTGGACTTACATTTAAAATAAGAATACTGTTAAATTAATATTTCTAATTCATTCTAGAAGAAAGCTAAGACGACAAAGAAGAAACAGGAATGAATAGTGTATCCATTAGAAAGGATGAGAACATTTTTTTTGTTTGGATAGAATGTGATTAGCACGGGGCGCCTGGGTGGCACAGCGGTTAAGCGTCTGCCTTCGGCTCAGGGCGTGATCCCGGCGTTATGGGATCGAGCACCCACATCAGGCTCCCCTGCTGTGAGCCTGCTTCTTCCTCTCCCACTCCCCCTGCTTGTGTTCCCTCTCTCGCTGGCTTTCTCTATCTCTGTCCTTTAAATAAATAAAATCTTTAAAAAAAAAAAAAAAAGAATGTGTTTAGCACTAATGAATCATCGAACTTTACATCGGAAACCGGGGATGTACTGTATGGTGGCTAACATAATATAATAAAAAATCATTAAAAAAAAAGAATGTGATTAGCAACCTCTATGGCCCAAAAAAGTAGGAAGAAACCCTATCAGGCTTAATTATGAGTTTAAAAAAATTTAAATATCCAATAAAAGTAAAAACTTACACAGCTTCATAATTTACAAATAATAACTATGGAAATATAATGAAAAACTCCCATTTTATAATGTTAAAATACTTGGGAATAAAATCGATAAGAAATATACAAAGCTACATAGCACACACCACAAAATTTTATTCATAGAATAAAAGGTATGAATATATGAATAGATATAAGATGTTCCTAGATGGTAAGTTTGAAGTTATAAATAAACCAATTCTTTATACATTAAATCAATATACATTTTTCCTTAAGCCTCAAAGATCTCATCCACTCCTTTGGCTTTTAATGCCATTTTATATGGTAATGAGTCCTAAGAGTATTCTTACAGTCCTGACCTCTCTTTTTGTACAGCCAACTTCTCATTGGACATTTTCACTTGGATGTCTCATGAGTCAAAACTTAACTCTTGTTTTCCCACCTAAAGTGGATCTTATTTGTAGAGTACCATCTCTGTAAGTGGCATGTCTGTCTACTCATTTACTTAACCAAGAAACCTAGGAGTCATCTTAGATTTCTTCTCTCTCACCTCCCATCTGCAGTCTACCACGTTTTGTTGCATTTTGTGTTTCTACCTCCAAATACACCCTGTAACCCTCTACTTTTCTCAAATCCATCTCCAATATTCCAGAAACCACCTCTTAATTTATCTCCTTTGCTTCTTTTCTATCTGCAGCTGCAATCTGAATGTCATCTTTTAAAAATGTTAATGTAAATTGTTACACCTTTGTTTAAAACCTTAATACCATCTCAATGCCATTAGAGTAAATCCAAAGCCCTTGTTATCGCCGATGAGGCTCTGATGTCTAGTTCTGCTGACCTCACTACCTCTTCTATCTGTTTCTTCAACGCACTGAGCTCTTTTGTACGTTAGGGCTTTGCCTTTGCTAATCCCATGTCTAGAATGCTCTTCCTCCATCTCTTTGTAAGGGCAGCACGCACCCACTCACCAGTTTCCAGCTTAAGGGTAAATGCCATTCTGAGGCAGGTCTCCCCATCCTTTGCCCTGACCCTATTATTCTTTATCAGAACACCTTGGTTGTATGTTTCACTGAACTTCCTGATTTGTAATTTTGTGTACCTGTTTATTGTTGTACTGCCTGTTTTCCAGACTAAATGACAGGTCTTGAGAAGACCAGCATGTTAGTCTAGCTTTTCATCATCCAGCATCCAGCTCATGCCTTGCACATAGGAGGAAAGCAATGATAGTATCATGGAACTTGTATTCTGGTGGAACTCTTGTTTATTCTAAATTCCATCTGGACCAATAACAAATAAAATAAAAAAGAAATACAGTAATAATTAATAAAAGAATTTTCAAGGAAAGCAATGAAGGAAGGAAAACTTGCCATTGTATAATAATTAAACCAGAGTGTTAAGAAATCAAAGAAAAAGAGAACGAAAGAAAGAAAAAATGGCAGGTAGGTTTTTGAATAGATCACTCTGCTTATATATAGAACCTAATATTTATCGTGTTTATTATACCAATGAAAATGGTATATTACTTAACAAATGTATCTGGGGCAATTATTTAGGCACTTTTAAAAATATATAAAATTTGGGGTGCCTGGATGGCTCCATTGGTTAAATATCTGACTCTTGATTTCAGCTCAGGTCTTGATCTTGATCTCAGGGTTGTAAGTTCAAGCCTTGCATTGGGCTCCACACTTGGCATGGAGACTACCTTAAATAAATAAACAAACAAACACACACACACCACTCGGTACATTACTCATTACAATAAACTAAAGATTTACTCTTAGAGTCAATATTTTTATTTTTTTAAATTTTATTATGTTATGTTAGTCACCATACAGTACATCATTAGTTTTTGATGTAGTGCTCCATAATTCATTGTTTGCATATAATACCCAGTGCTCCATGCAATACGTGCCCTCCTTAATACCCATCGCTGGGCTAACCCATCCCCCCACCCCCTTCCCCTCTGAAACCCTCAATTTGTTTCCTGAAGTCCATAGTCTCTCGTGGTTCGTCTCCCCTTCTGACTTACCCCCTTCATTTTTCCCTTCCTTCTCCTAATGTTCTCCATGCTATTCCTTATGTTCCACATATAAGTGAAGCCATATAATTTTCTTTCTCTGCTTGACTTATTTCACTTAGCATAATCCCCTCCAGTTGCATCCATGTTGATGTAAATGGTGGGTATTCATCTTTTCTGATGGCTGAGTAATATTCCATTGAGAGCTAGCCTATGACCCAGCAATTGCACTACTGAGTATTTACCCCACAGATATCGTGAAAAGAAGGGCCACATGCACCCCAATGTTCATAGCAGCAATGTCCACAGTAGCCAAACCGTGGAAGGAGTCGAGATGCCTTTCAACAGACAAATGGATAAAGAGTCAATATTTTTAATCAGATTTTTAAAACTCTCTGTTTAAGATCTTCACTAACACTATCTCTTCTCTGGATGGAACTTTCTATGCATAAAAGCAGAAAGAACTCACATGGGAAAATATTTTATTACAAAAAAAATATTGAATATCTATAAGTTAAAAATGTCAAATGAACTATAAGAAGTTTTGAACATTAAAATTAAAATTCTTAATTTAGAAAAAGATCAAAATGATAAGAAACTTCAAGCACATCAGTAGATATCTGGGCAAATGGCATAAATAGGCAATTCACAAAATCTGACAATCAGTCTTTTCTTGAACTTCAGCTACCTGGTAGCAGGGACCTTGTTTCAGTTCACCTGAGCACTGACTCCTTCTGGAAGAGGATATGGCCTTGCTAATGATGTGTTGGCTCAGGAACCAGAAGAGCTTGATATTTGTCAAGATAGCCTTACAGGAAAACTGTTGGTATGATTCTTTAGTAGTGGTGATGTAATCCTGAATATAACAGAAACTGGGGAAATGATAATTCTGATTCTTTCTCACCTTTGGAAAAACCCTACAATCATCAGCCATACAGGGAATGAGGATTAATGAGAAAGTCGCAAGGAGATACATCACATCTGCTTCAGCTCTCTGTAGCCATCTCTTTTCTGATAAATTCTGCAACCTTGGCCAGACTGGGACTTTATAGCAATGTGTTTGTGTTATCTCTTCTGACTAACCCATAATACAACTATAATACTGCAATGACTAGCTAATAAATACAAGAATGCAAGTTAAAGTAACATTGAGATTCTGTTTAACAATGACAAAAATAGCAAATATTAAAATAATAATATTTGAAGGGGCTAGGAAGCAGTGGGGGTTAAATTCTTAAATTCTTATATATAATCACTCCCATAGAATTCTAGTGGGAGTACTAACTGGCAATTGTTTGGGGAATTAATTTGACAATATATCTAAGTATGTCTCAAGAGCATTCACAAATTGTATAATCATTAAATTAAAATTATGTAGAATTTCTAATGATAGCATAGACAATTTAGAATTAAAAAGGATAAAAATTATATACACAGGGTTACCTCACCTTTATAAAAAAAACAAAATGCATTGAAAAAAATGTGGGATTATATATGATTTTTCTTCCATCTTTACACTTTTTAGCACTTTAAATATATCATTCAAGTCTTGGTAACTGGAAGATGGTATTATTGTTTACAAAAATGGATGAATCAAGAAGGGATTAAGAGATAGACAATTTTTTTTTTATTTTAGACATGCTAACTTAGAAAATAACAACACATCCAGTGTGAAATTTCCTAGCATGTGGATTAAATATCATGAAAGTGACCAGGACTGAAGGTGTTGTTTTGAAAGTCGTCTACAGAGACATCATGGAAAACTGAAGGAATGAACAAAACCTTCAAGGGTCTGGGAACAAAGAGGGTGAAGGGGTTAATCTCTTGAAACGTTACTGGCAGAAATGGAGAAGGCAGAGAAATTAGGTGATTGAAATAGAAAGTGGTGCCTATGGTATCCCTACTGCATGTATTAACGGTACATGTTGGTTTCCCTGAACCAAAAACCTTTACATTAAACCCACAGATGGTCATTTTATTACATCAATGCAATTGGGGTAAGGTACCTATCAGAAAGAACAATCAGCAGACTTTAACACCTTGTTATAAATTGTTACAAGTATTCCTAAACTTTTGAAATAAAGCCCTTCTAGGGATTAGGGACATAGGAAACAATGTTGCCCAATTAGCATAGATAGCAAAGTACCACTTACCCATCAGTTCACATTCTTTCTTGGAAAATGCATTTTTTCTTCGAATCTCAGTCCTCAATTCCTACTTCCTAATTTCCCCTTGGAAACCATTCAACACTCAGAGCAAATCTTAAGTAGAAAAAGATCTTATTCATTGGTGATCAGGGCTGAATTAAGGGGCGGAAGATAAGGTCAAGACAATAAAGCAAAAATCCATAAAGTGTGCTAAATTGATTTATTGGAAATGGAAGAAGGACAAAAATTTTATTTACCATGACTTCTCTTGGAAAGAAAACTGCAGGCAGTTGGAAGGATTGCTACGATCTGCCTCTTGGCTCAAGTAATACCAGTAACAAAGGAGAGGGGGAATTCTACAAATACAGATCTTCTGTTTTGTGCAAGCAATATTTAAAAGAGGGCCCAAACCTCCAGATATCCTTATCCATACTTCTTGCATTCACCTTCACATCAACACGCGCACACATACACACACGAACACATTTGTGTCAAAGAAATCTGTAATGATCACCTACTAGAAAATGTCCAAAATTATTAGCCTGTCCCAGGTATATAACCAAGTTATATACCTCCTAGCGGGTCCATAGGTAAGACAAGTCCTACGAAAGATACACTTGCCTTGACTATTTTGGTCACAAATAAAATGCCAAATAACCCGAAATCTGCCCACAATATGCCTTCTAAATATGATCCTGTCTACAAGTCTTTCCCATGCCCCAAAATCCAATACATAGCTCCTTTTCAGGTTGAGGCTGAAAGCCTTTGGAAGAAAGCCCTCCATGGATTTCACAGTGTTCTGATCCCTTGCCATATAGCATTACTACTATTTGAGCCAGACTAATTTTAAAAGTTTAGAAAGAAGTCCCATTTAAAGCCACTCATCCCTCTCAACTTCACTTCTCTCTGACAGCCTCCAAACAAACAAAAAGAGCATCTCTCTAAGATTAGCTTTGCCATCAATTTTCTGTTCTAGTGAAAGAATCTTTGAAGTAAAAATCCTCTCTGGAGTCATAACTTCTCTTTATGCATTGTGTTCTGTTTATGTTATTTTTAGATATCTTAAAAATTCTAGTTTTAGCCTTATATTTGGGAGAAAGTATTATTAACTTTTTAATGATTTTTGTTTGTTAGGCTCTAAAGCTGAAAGCATCTATTCTTTATAGACAAATAGTAAAAAAATATGTAGCCATTGTCACTGTCTTACAATTTATCCTAAGTGTATGTAGAAGATTGGCTTTCTTTTTAGCTTTCCTGAATTATATTTGTACTAATGCATTAAATTCCTTCTTGACAACTGTAGGATTCAAAGCAATTCAAATGAGATTAGCTCATTGTGGTTAATACAAAAAGCTTTATCTTTTAAAAAGTGTCAAAACTATTATCAGAAACTCCCAGAAACCAAATACATTTTTACTGACCTTTATTACTTTCTCTTTTACCTTGCTCTACTAACTGGTAATGCAGTGCAAGTTACTCAGTCTGGCATTAAAAAAAAGGCCTTTTATCATTTTAGTACATTTTCAATTTATTAATCTGCAACCTTCTCCATTAAATAGAATACAGATTCTTGCCATCTAAAGCTCTCTGATGCACAGATATGATCGCATCATTTTCCCTGCTTAAAAAAAAAATTACATTTTAAAACCTGAATGACTTGCCATTTCCTAAATACTCAATCCGGCATTTAAGGTCCAAAGTAATCTGAAATCAACATACACATTGAATTTCTCTTTTCCCACTTCCTTCCATGTAGGCAAAGTGTTGATAGCAAAAACAAGCACACTTTAGTCTTTCTCACAATACAATTGAACAAATATTTAAAACTATTTATGTAATATCCATTATGACTTGCCTATTATTTTGGTTAGAAAACCTCTCTCTGTTCTAGGAGCTGCCAATGCTTAGATTCCCCCCACTTATATTTAATAAAACTATGTCTGTTACATATCCATTTCTATACACTCCATTTTATTAGGATTTAAGGTGAGCACTGTTTATAATTGTTTATTCCAACTGAATAAACTATCACTCATTCATTCAATACACATCTCCTGAGTGCATCCTGCAGACACCAAGTCTAGTAAGACAAAAGCTCTGTTTTTAAGAATTTACAATTTAAGGAATTTACTGAAACATAAACTAATGAGTAAAATCCCTGGTGATACTTTTTCCCCTATGGTTGCACTGGCAGAGCACTCCTTCACTCTAAGGGATGAGGAACCCATGCAAGCCACACATGAATCACCAAGAGGAAAAATGGCACACAGCTTGGCTCCCAAGGATGAACAGTCATTTCCTGGTCGGGCTTGTGTGTGTACTTATTGATTTGTAACAGGTCCAGGGATGCTGTTTCAACTCTCTTATTCTCATTCTCATTCTCTTCCTTTATATCTAGTTTATCTGTTCCTTATATCTAGTTTATCTCTTCCTTTATATCTAGTTTAAACACAAACTGTGTATGTGACTTCACTTGAGGTGCTGATGAAGGTTGCCTTTCACACTTGATTCTAACCACCCATAGAAACGCAGACCCAATGAATAAAACATGGCTTATCAAAAATCTATCAATAATCTCAATGTTATAGTTGTGAAAAATGTTTCTGACACAAAATTGTGTTAATTTCAAGATTTATTATCTTATCAATATCATTAGTAAAGCTCATCCATCATATACGATGAAATAGATTAGGCATTCATTTCACTACATAATCAACAAAAGTTGACTCCTTACAAAAGTTTGGATAGCTATAAAATATTAAAGTTCCTTTTTCTCATATGTCCATAGAATTGTCATTTTTATGTTTTATATGTAATTTAAATCGAGCAACAAGTTTTTTTTCCAATGAGCATTTACTGAACACCATGGCATGTAGATCCTTACCTAATGGAAGAATACTAAAAGGCTATTCAAAGCAGAATTCAAGCTATGGCCTCAAGCAAAAGCAAAATAAGAGGACTCTTTCCATTTGGTTTCTAGAAAAAGGGCTTCCCTTTCTATGCCTAAGAAGTAAAAGAGCTAAGGATATAAATGTTTGATAACCCGAAATAAGTCTGTCAGGAAAGAATTCCAACTGCAATCTTAAATTAAAACAGCAGCCAAAAAGGAGATGAACCACTCTGAATCCTCACTCCTGAAAAACCCGGATTTATTACAGACGACTTCACAACTGGGAAGGCCTCAGGATAGCTCAGTTAAATAACATTCAGCTCATTTTTGTTACCTCACAGGATTCCTGAATGACAGTTTTAGGCAGTGTTAGGGAACAATGAAGTGCAATGTCTTGTAACTGCTTGGAAGATTCCACAGTGAGGCAAGTAATCAAATACAGTAGTCTGTGAGGTTCTGTTTGAGGAGTGGGTCTACCTGTGAAGCAAAATAATATATGAAGTGTTTATTTTCAGTGGATTAATAACAGGAATCATTGCACGAAATGCTCTGTTTTCCTTCTTTGCAACTGCCTCAGTACAAGCTATAAGCCTTCAATCAGCATATATTTGGGGAGCAGTGACTGGTCTCTTTCTTTTGGTTATTTGTTCAAAGAAGCACCTTCTCTAGTCCACACATACCACCAATACACATGTGAGAAAGTAAAACTGAAAGATCTGAAAAGGCACGCATTTTCACAGAATCTGTACTAATATATGAAGTCAGGAGAGGAAGACAAATTCAACAGTAAGAATTCTGAAGAAATGAGAGAACAAAGAAGCTTGTTCTCCCTCTTCCACCCAACTCTCACCTTTCCCTGGGACAGTCCCCAGGGAGCTCTTCTTAAAAGTTCAGAAGTATCTGTGATCAGGAGAAAGTTATTCCATTCTTTATGCTTTTTGAAACATCTTCCTAATGAGACTGATGTCAGCACAGCATTCTTCTTATTCAGAGAAAGCTGTAAATGTTAGCTGGGGGCATGAGTCAAATTATAGCCACTCAGTGAGCAAAGGGAAGGGCTGCTTTTGTGTTTGAAGCTTCATAGAATCTTCCATGTTAGAAAGCTGCAGTAGGGGCACCTGGGCGGCACAGCGGTTGGGCCTCTGCCTTCGGCTCAGGGCGTGATCCCGGTGTTATGGGATCGAGCCCTGCGTCAGGCTCCCCTGCTATGAGTCTGCTTCTTCCTCTCCCACTCCCCCTGCTTGTGTTCCCTCTCTCACTGGCTGTCTCTCTCTCTGTTGAATAAATAAATAAAATATTAAAAAAAAAAGAAAGCTGCAGTAGATCATGCAGAAGCCTTAAAATGTGCATCACATATTACCCATTACCACACAGTACAGACTGTGTGGACATTTGAAGCCACATGGAGACAGCAACAAGTAAGCCCGAGGGCATGGGCATGCCTCCTCTACTCCCTGCTCCCTGTCTCACCAAACATATCTAAGGCTGATCTGCACATTCTTTTATTTTTTTTAAGATTTTATTTATTTATTTGACACAGAGAGAGAGAGAGAAAGAGCACAATCAGAAGGAAAAAGCAGGCTCCCCGCAGAGCAAGGAGCCCAATGGGGATGCGGTTCCAGAACCCAGGGATCATGACCTGTGCCAAAGGCAAGTGCTTAACCAACTAAGCCACCCAGGGATCCCTGATCTACACATGTTCTGCCTTGTATACAACTGGCTTGTATACAACTGGCTTGTATACAACTCTGAGGAGGAGAATGGGAGAGAAATCCCATTTGTGAGACATTTGTGAGACCAGCTGAGTTAAATAATAATATTTAAATATGGCAGAAATATCTCTGGACTGGGCTGAGTATCTAAGAATTGAAAATTAGTTTCCAGCTGCTAAGAAAAAATATGAACTCAAGGACAACAAAAAATATGTCCAGTTATAAAATAAAATTCTACTCTTCACCTCTACGATACATAGTCTGTCAAAACCACAAACACTATGATGGTAAAATCTAATTTGTCCACTTTGTATACAAGAATCTTAAATGAAGTTAAACATCAGAGAAGATTCAATCAGTCCAGTCTCTGATATAGAAAGTACTTGTAAGGGTTATTTTAGGCCAGATTTCTTGAAACTATCAAATGATTTGGTAAGTAAGTAAGAAAATTAAATGAAATGAAAATTATTCTTCCATACAATACAGATGTTTCAACTTAATTGTATGTAACAACTTAAAAATACTATGTAACATAGTTAACATAGTTCTAGTATTAATTTCTAAAGATTTCTATGCTGAATTATTTGTTAAAATAATCTGTATTCAAATATTCATTCATTCTATTCATTATTTCATTCAATGTATTATTATGAAGCACTAAGAATATCAGGCACTGATGCTATAGAGTGTCTTTGCCTACAAGGACCCTATGGACTAATAGGGGGATAGATACGCACACACATAAGCAGTAATGTAATGATTCAATAGTGAATGAGATATAGTGGTAGTACAAGCTCGGCTTGGCTTGGGAGAGTTAGAGAAGGCTAGCCAGGCAGAGAAGGGTAGCCTGGAGCCATGGTAATGACCTTTGGTCAAGAAAGGAGCAAATTGTACCAGCTGGTGATTAAAATATGTTGTTTAAAATCTGAAAGTCCTTGAGGCAATCTGTCTTAGTTTGTCCACATTGTTTGTTGAAAATGAATAGACTTCCAGGGCGCCTGGTTGGCTCAGCCGGTTAGTGTCTGACTTTGGCTCAAGTCATAATCTAAATGTACTAGAATCGAGCCCTATGTTGGGGGTCTTTTTTAAACAAGAAAAGAAAATGAACAGACTTCTGCTTCTAGCCAAGTTTGAGTTAACAGGGATTGGAACTAAAAATCTGACAAAATATATGAAACAACAGCTTTCAAGCCATTGGACATGGCTAAATGAAGGACAGTAATTCCCAAGACATAAAAAACAAACGAGGTGAGTCCTACAAATGCCTCAGTTTACTGTCTGGAGCTAGTTTCTAGGTGGTGGCAGTTGGGTGGAACCCAGGCAAAACCCTGAGTTAGTCTTCTTGAATTGAAGACATAGATCTAGGAGTTCAAGGAAGCCAAGATGACCATTGTTTACAGAGCAGTGTACAGAACAAGCAAGAGCTGCACAGAGAGAAAACTCCAGAGATCATCACAGTTCTTCCTCGAGCACTGAGTAGAGGGCTGATCCGCACATATATATAACGGAACTACCTGAGTTTGAAGAAGGGCCACCCACAAAGGGAAGAGTGCCTGGAAATCTCATAGTGCCAGGAATAGTACCAAGACCCAACAGTCACAGTGGAAAACTTCATAATTCCCGTGATGTTGGTTACAGTATTTAAAAAAAGGATCTTGCTCAATTGTGAGGAAGATTTAGCCTTAGACTAAGTGCTGCTTCGGTGCCAACTAAAAAGTTTAAAACAAGACCCAAAAAACCAAACTATTTTCTGGCACTGAAACAATCATCAGACCTATAAAATATAGACGACATGACCTATAATGAAGAGAAAAAGAAATCAAACAAAACTGAACCAAAAGTGATACAGGTAATAGAATTTGTAGACATGACATCATAAGTTATTATACTGTAATCCTTAAGTTCAAGAAACTAGCAGAAATTTGTATGTGCCAACGAGAGATGTGGGAAATATTTTTAAACAACCAAATCAAACTTCTATAAATGAAAAAATACAATGTGCGAGATAAAAAATATACTGAATAGGATTAACAGCAGATGAGGCAGGACAGAGAAAAGATTAGTGAATTTGAATACATAGTAATGGAAACTATACAACAATTCATATATTATTATATATTAATAGTTTGTACCTGGTGTAAGCAGTTATGAGGTCTGGTTTTAGCTACAAGACCAGTGGCTTTAACTACATGACCATTGGTTTGTAAAAGACCCCACAGTAAATTTGTGCCTTGCTTTCCCTGAAACCAAGATGTCTTGCACTCCCTTGGTGACTCATGATCTGGAGATGAAGGACATCTTGTGCAAAGAAAGAGCCCTGTGAACTGTACCTAGAATTTCAACCTCTCTGGTACTTATTTGTGTTATATTTCTCCTCCTGTGACATATCCTTTATCTTTATTAGAGTCTTGTGTGAATATGCCCTCTGTAGCTTTGTATTCAATTATATGACACTGTACAACTGAAGGAAAATACAGTTTTTTGAGGAAGGAGAAGTAGATTATGGTTAATAATAATATGATGATTTAAGGTGGGGTGAAGGAAAGGTAGAAACAGGTTCTGGATTCTGTGTGGAAACAGAATGAAATTTAAGAGAGGCAACACAGTGAGGTAGATAAGAACATGGACCATAGCATCAGAACTCCTCTGTCCATTTCCTAGATGTGTGAAATTGAGCAAGTTACTTAACCTTCCTATACCTTAATTTCTTCATCAGTAGCTGGCAAATATGGCAAATAGTAAACACTATATGAATGTGTGTTATTTATTTGATTTTGTTTCTATCCATAGGCTCTTTGAGGTCTGAAAAATATCCCTATTTTATTAATTTTGCTAGTTAATAATATTCTTAAGATTTGTATTAGATATTCATTCGAAAAACCAAAAACATAATAAGAAAATGATAACAAGAAAGATTGTATGTCACAGTGAATAAAGTATCTCTTCAAATACTTGACTCTCATACAGTTATTTTCTCACCAGTAAAAATTAATTTTTAAAAAGCCATTTTTGTCAACAAGCCTACACAGAATTGATATATGCTTCAATAAATTAAATCCTTATTTTCATCTTAAATAATAAAAAAGCAAATGTATTTAGAATAGAGTTATAGGAGATATTCTGGAATGAATAAAGAAAAAAGTGAACAATTCACTGGGAACAATACCCTACAAGGGTGAAATAAATCTCTCCTTTTAAATCACTAAATAGACTTAGAATCATTGACTATATCTTGGATGACTGCAGAAGGAAAGAAAAGAGACAGAAAAATTTATATCACTTTATTAGCCCAGAGTTTTTGAATATTAATAAGTCATTGTTACCTGCTTCACTAGCTCAAGTATTATCTATATACATCAAGTTGTTAATAAGCTCACAGTAAATTTGACACTATTTCTTAATTTCAACTGTAAGAAGGTCAATAGACTTTGCATTTTAAAATACTCTGCCTTCAAAACACATTTTGAAAGTGGAAAATGGTAATTATAGTTAATAAAAACATTATTTATTAGGGAGTTTATATGGAAGGAATGACAGAATGAGTCACCTTTATCAAGAACTGTGAAAGGTTTCAAGTTTTACCAAGTAAGTTAGCTTGTTACTATTTTATTGTTACTGAAAGTAGACAGAAGACTCCTGGGTCAAGGACAATGGACTTAATTATTTATGGCAGAACAAGCACTGTGAGCTTTATGTTTATGTTTGTCACTTCCCTTTGCCCCTAAGTTCGAACAATAAGTAGGGCCCCAAGTGATGCTTCACATAGTCACTTGTGTCACAGCTGAGGAACTGTAAGCTTGCGGAACCCAAATCCTTTGTAGGGGTTGCAAGAAAATCCACTTTTTGCCCTTAAGAGAGCCATCTTGATTTTACTGGAAAGAAAGAAAGTCCACTCTCTGCTCTGGAAATTTGAGACACTATATCTTCCAAGGCCATTCACATAAAAACATCCAGAACACAGGCTATCAGTATCTCTGCTTGCAAGACATCCATAAATGAAAGAGACCCATGAAAAATTTTCTCCCAACAGTCTTTTAGGGTATTTTAATATCTTCCTAATTGTCCACCTTTCCTTTCCACCAATTAATTAAGTGTATTTGTTGGATCGCAAATAAGGTAACATAAATTCCAAGTGGGAAAGAAGCAGAGCTGGCCCTTCACATTCTTTTGTCACCATCATGTCCTCTCTTCCCTGCCTCTATGTGCCACATCTGGTTAGTTCTCCTACTGCAATTGGCCATTCACTGACAGACACATAGTCAAAGCTCTGGGTGCTTCTATCTTCCATCAACTGCAGTTTTGGTTAGGGCAGTGGCAAAAGGTGATAAAGGCCAGGAAGGTAATGGTGACATCCATGGAGGGGCTGATGGGCAGAAAATGCACGTGGCACTGAGGAGATGGTAGCCAAATTAATGGAAGCCACATGACGACAACTGAAAAAATGGCACTGAACAAGGCGATGGACAAATTATTAGCCTTAATGGAACTCCAAGATGATAAATAAGGTAACGATTAAAAATCCACTGTGATGACAGTCTCTGTTCTGGTGCTGGAAACACAAGAATGAACTGTTTCATGGAGCCGACATTTTAAAGGACAAGAAACAAGAGATGTAAATAAAATGCAGTGTATCATATGATGTGCCCCATGTGCTGGTGACTTTCATTCCTTCTATAATGACAAAAACTCTCCTCTTCTGCAGAAGAGTGTGCTTGACTTTGACTCACTGGATATTCTCTGAACAGAGAAAAATCAGGAGGTACAGCATAACTGGAGATGAACCCTTGAGGACATCAAGTGCAATCTCCTATTTAACACAAAAATCTCCTTTACAACACTTTCAAATGGTCATTTAGTCTTGCTAAAAGAGTTTCAATGACAGAGACAGCACTATTACGAATCTCTAAAAAACATCTTCATATAGCTTTATTTTAGACATTTGTGGTCATCTTTCTGTAGGACGGATTCCTAGCAGTGGAACTACTGAGTCAAGGGACATGCACATTTCACATGTTGAAAGCTAATATTAAATTGTGCATATGCATCCACACAAAAACATATGCATGACAATCACAGTCATGGAAACAGAGATTATAACTCAAACTCAGAAAGAAAAGTCAACTAATAGTTCAACTAATTCCACACAGATCAATTTACTTTGGTTTAGATAAGGCCTTAGAAAGGAGGTTAAAGAACTTCTGGTAATAGCTCTAACATGTGAAGAGCTTGGTAGTCATCACTCCAATCTTTACAACAGAAAAACAGCTACTGCAAACTTCTTTTCTTAGGCTCATCAGAGAATTCAGGTCATGGGGCAAACCACCACCCCAAAACTTGGAGAGAGGCAGATACTGAGAATCATAGCCAAGACCAGTTTGGAACAGAACCCACTGGATCCATAAACTGGTAGGAATACTTGTTTGGTTACTTTGACTAATTGCTGGGATCTGAGCATAGAATAGCATGACAGTGAGAAACTCCTAGGGACCCAGTTTTAGCAGTCTTCACTCTTTCATGACTCTGTCTTTAGGAAACCCACTAGGTTTTCAAGGTGAAGATCTGAGATAACTCCCCTTGTGTTTTGGTCAGAGAGACAGGAAAATAGCCATTTCGAAATATGCCCAAAGCAGTCTCCATAACAAAGACCTGTTCCCCAAAGAAAATGACTACCAGAGCATTATCTATATAAAAGGGCAATTATGCAATTCAGCTTCTTCTAGACTTTCTGTCACACTTAAAAGGAGGGAAGATGGCTAAGAAACATGGCTGAGGTGAGTCCAAAGATTCAGCCCACCAAAAGACTGAGAATTAATCATAAGATAAGAGAATAATTCTCCTCCCACATATCTTAAAACCACATCAACAAACCTTCAGTATAATAACAGAGGATTACAACTTAAAGAGTTGTAAGACAGACTCTAGTTAAGGAGTTCTTAGGGATTTCCAGGGAAGATGGCAGAGTAGAGAGATCCTAAGCTCTCCTAGTCCCATGGGTACAACTAAATAACACCCATATTGGTGTAAATAACCCAAAAAATGACCCAAAGTCTGTCAGAACACACTCTCCACAGATAAATGTAGAGAAGAGGCCACATCAAAGAGGATAAGAAAGGTGGAGATATAGTCAGGAGCCAAACTGACCTGCTGGACTGTTTGCAGGAGGAAGGGATGCTGTGTATGTGGAGAGGGGAGAGGACCAGACCCCCATACCTGCTACCCCAGGCACAGGGGACCCACATTGGGAAGATGAATCCCCATAAAATTTGGCTTTGAAAACTAGAGAGGCCTAATTTCACTGGTTCTTACAATCAGTGGGGATTAACACCTGGAACTTTAAAAATCATCAGGAATGGTTCTGAGAGAGCTCGAGGGTGAGAGGAAACTGAGTCCCATCCTTAAGTAGACAGCACAACAAAGAGCCCCAAGAAGATACAGCATAGGGGCAGGAGTTTGAAAAAAGCCTGGGGTATACAGGAAGGAAATTTATTTACTAGTCTCAAAGGGTGTGCTGGAACGTTAGGAACAACAAAGCTGGCAGGCACAATCTCCCTTCCTACCGCCCATCCCAGACACAGACAGCTGCTAGAACCAGCATAGTACCAACACTCTTCACCTAACTTGCTGACAACACACCCTGCTCCCATGTTCTCTTATAGACACTCCTCCTCCAGCCAGGCCTTAGCTCTAGGTCTCCTCTCACGGTACACCCTCTCAAGCCTTGCTCATACCACATGTCCTGCCCCTGTGTTATCCTGCAGATCCACCCCCTCCAATGTGCCCTTGGCCAGAGCCCATCCAAAGTGGTACCACAAGCCTGGCAGTGTGCAAGCAGTCCCAACAGGGTCTAGCACCACCACAAAGTGACTCTCACCCTGGGGAGAGGGGGAGATAACCACACACACCCAGTCTGACTGCAACCCAGCAGTGGGCTGGGAGCAGATATCTGGTGTAACTGCAGGCCTTATGCATCAACAAAGCTTCTCAGGGACAACACAGGGAAAGTGCCTTGCAGTTTGATGCTACCACATCCCTGGAAAATGCCTGGTCTGACTAAACTCAAGCCCAAGGCAACCCCAGACTCACCCATTAACAACACAGGGACCAAAAACTGTCCACAACGGGCAATGAGAGCCATTGCAGACAACTGGTCTGAAGCAAAAAGTGGCTCTACCACAACAGTAAGGCACACACAATACACATCGGAGACACTTTCAAGAGAAGAGACTTTCCTAACACATAGAAATAGACAGAGACAGACAAAATGAGAAGGCAGAGGAATATGTCGCAAATGAAAGACCAGGGAAAAATCATATCAAGAAAGCTGAATGAAACAGAGATAAATGATATGCTTGACAGAGAATTTAAAGTAATGGTAATAAAGATACTCACTGGACTTGAGAAAAGAGTGGAGACCCTCAGTGAGACCCATAACAAAGAGATAGAAAATTTAAAAAGGAACCAATCAGAAATGAAGAACTCAATAGCTGAAGTTTAAAATACACTAGTTAGAGTAAATAGGACATTAGAGGAAGCAGAACGCATCCATGATCTGGAGGAAAGAGTAATGGAAAGCAATCAAGTTAAACAGGTGAGAGGGAAAAATATATATACAAAATGAAAACAGACTTAGGGGACTCAGTGACACCATCGAGCATAATAACATTTACATTATAAGAATCCCAGAAGGAGAAGAGAGAGGAATGGGGGTGTAAAATTTATTTGAAGAAATAATAGCTGAAAACTTCTCAAATCTGGGAAAGGAAACAGAAAGCCAGATCCGGGAGGTACAGAGAGCCCGCAACAAAATCAACCTAAGGGACTCCACACCAAGATACATAGTAATTAAAATGGCAAAGAGTAGTGATAAAGAAAGAATTTTTAGACGTCAAGAGAAAGGGAAATAGTTATACACAAGAAAACCCCACAAGGCTATCAGCTGATTTTTCCACAGAAGCTTAGCAAGCCAGAAGGAAGTGGCATGATATATTCAAAGTGTTGAAAGAAAAAAACCTGCAACCAAGAATACTCTATCCAGTAAGGTTATCATTCAGAATAGAAGGGGAGATAAAGAGTTTCTAAGGCAAACAAAAGTTAAAGGAATTCATAACCACTAAACCAGCCCTGCAAGAAATGTCAAAGGAAATTTTTGAGTAGAAAGGAAAGGCCATAAGCAGGAGTAAGAAAAGTAAAAAGCACAAAAGCAGTAAAATTAAGTATATCTATAAAAATCAGTCAAGACACTCACAAAATAAAAGGATATAAAGTATGACACCATACACCTAAAACATGGCAGGGAAAGGAGGAAAGAATGGGTTCAAACTTAAGTGGCCATCAACTTAATATAGACTGCTATATGCATGAGATATTATACATAAACCTAGTGGTAACCACAAGCCAAAAGCCAGTAATGGATATGCAACAAATAAAGAGAAAGGATCCAAGTATATCACTTAAGAAAGTCAGCAAACCATGACAGGAAAGAGCAAGAGATGAAAAGGACAGGGAAGAACTATAAAAACAACCATAAAACAAGTAAGAGAATGGCAGTAAGTACATACCTATCAATAATTACTTTGAATGTAAACAGATTAAATGCTCCAGTCAAAAGACGTAGGATGACAGAATGGATAAAAAAGCAACACTCACTATATGCTGCCTACAAGACACTCATTTCAGACCTAAAGACATAAACAGATTGAAATGAAGGGATGGAAAAGCATTTATCGTGCAATGAAAGTGAAAAGAAAGCTGGGATAGCAATACTTACATCAGACAAAATATAGTTTAAAACAAAGATTGTAACAGACAAAGGACATTGTATAATCATAAAGGGAAAAATCTAAAAAGAAGATAAAACAATTGTAAATACTTATACACACAATATGGGAGTACCCAAATACACAAAGAAGCTAATAACAAAATAACAAACATAAAGGAAGTAATCAGTAGTAATACAATGATAGTAGGGGACTTTACCACCTCACTTACATTAGAGGATAGATCATCCAAATAGAAAATCAACAAGGAAATAGTGGTTTTGAAGACACATTGAACTAGAATGATCTAACAGATATATTCATCAGAACATTCGTTCAGAACATTCCATCCTAAAACAGCAGAATGCACATTCTTTTCAAGTGCACATAGAGCATCCACCAGAACAGATCACACCTTAGTCCACAAAATAAGTCTTGACAAATTTAAAAAGACTGAAGTCATACCCTGCATCTTTTCTGACCACAACATCATGAAACTAGAAACCAACCTCAAGAAAAAGTCTGCAAAGAATGCAAATACATGAAGGTTAAATAGCATGCTAATAAACAATGGGAGTGGGTTAACCAATAAATCAGAGAGAAATTTAAAAATACATGGAAACAAATGAAAATGAAAATACAATAGTCCCAAATCTTTGGGATGCAGCAAAAGCTGCAGTGAAGTTTATAGCAACACAGGCCTACCTCAAGAAGCAAGAAAAATCTCAAATACACAACCTAACCTTACAACTTAAGGAGCTAGAAAAAGAATAAAGAATGCTAAAATTTGTATGGAACCACAAAAGACCCTGAATAGCCAAAACAATCTTCAAAAAGAAGAACAAAACTGAGGTATCACAACTCCAGATTTTAAGATACATTACACAGTTGTAGTTATCAAAATCATATGGTCCTGGCACAAAAATAGACACACAGATCAATGGAACAGAATACAGAGCCCAAAAATAAACCCATGATTAATTAATCAGTTAATCTTCAACAAAAAACACACACACATGAATATGCAATGGGAAAAAGAGAGTGTCTTCAACAAATGGTGTTGGGAAAACTGGATAGCTTCATGCAAAAGAATGAAACTGGACCACTTCCTCATACCATACACAAAAAATAACTCAAAATTGATTAAAGACCTAGATGTAAGACCTGAAGCCATAAAAATTCTAGAAGAGAGCACAGGCAGTAAATTCTCTGATATTAGCCATAGCAATATTTTTCTAGGTAAGTCTCCTGAGGCAAGGGAAACAAAAGCAAAATAAACTATTGGGACTACATCAAAATAAAAAGCTTCTGCATAGAAAAGGAAACCATCAACAATACTAAAAGACAATCTACTGAATGGGAGAAGATATTTGCAAATGAGATATTTCATAAAGTGTTAATATCCAAAATATATGAAGAGCTTATACAACTCAACACCAAAAAAAAAAAGAAATCTAATTAAAAAATAGGCAGAAGTCATAAACAGAAATTTCTCCAAGAAGACACACTGATGGCCAACAAACACATGTAAAGATGCTCAAATCACTAATCATCAGGGAAATGCAAATCAAAAACACAATGAGATATCACCTCACACCTCTCAGAATGGCTAAAATAAAAAACTCAAGAAAGAATAAGTATTGGCAAGGATGTGGAAAAAAGGGAACTCTCATGCACTGTTGGTGGAAATGGAAACTGGTGCCACCACTGTGGAAAACAGTATGGAAGTTCCTCAAAAAATTAAAAATAAATTAAAAATAGAACTACCATAAGATCCAGTAATCACACTACTAGGTATTTGTCCAAAGAATATGGAAACACTAGTTTGAAAGGACTTATGCACCCCTATGTTTATTGTAGCTTTATTTATAACAGCCACATTATGGAAGCGGCCCAAGTGTCCATCAATAGATGAATGGATAAAGAAGATATATACATGTGTATGTGTGTGTGTGTGTGTGTATAACAACTTCTGCTGTGACACCACCAACAGAGCCACAGAGTGACTCGGGAGAAGGATGAGACACAGACAGGTTAGCTGCGATGGAAAGCGTGGGTGCAGGGGATGACAACAAGGCATGCCACCGCCAAGAGTGTGATCCCCCAGAATAGCTGCAACCTTGTGTATTTATTGGCAATAAACAATCAAAGACAATCAAGGGGAGTCTTGTGATCTGTAGCACACCCTAGTGAATAGTAGTACATCATGGGGAAGGTCACAGGAGTAGATGATGTAACGTTAAGCAAGTGACGCCTGTTCTTAAACATGTTTCTCTGGACCCTGTGGGCTATTGTCAAGAGCAATCAAGTTTCTGTTGGGGCAGCGCTCTGCCCTTTAGTGGACCAGGCATTCCTGGCCGCTCGTTATCAGAGGGGGTTTCAGGAAGGGCAGCGTTCCACCCTGAGGAAGCCAGGCATTTCCAACTGCTAAAAATTTGCCACCAGTAGACTTAGTTGGTAAGAAATGTTAGAGAAGTTCTTCCAAAAAAAAAAGGAATATAATAAGTATCAGAAACTCTAACCTACAGAAAGAAAGGAAGAGAATTAGAGAAGGAATAAAGGTAAAATGTTTTCTATCTTTTTCTTAATTGATCAAAGAGATAACTGTTCAAAATAATAGTAACAACATATTGGGTAATTATCACATATGGATAAATGAAATAAATAATAACAATGTTAAAAGGGGTGGGGAAGGGAGGGACACCTGGATGACTCGGTGGATTAAATGACTGACTCTCGATTTCGGCTCAGGTCATGATCTCAGGGTTGGGCTCCATGCTCAGCAGGGAGTCTGCTTGAGATTCCCTCTCCTGCTCCTTCTGCATTTATCCCAGTGGAGGAATATGGTCATTGCACAGCCTCTTTGGACCATGTACTTCAGTAATGTACCTTCACTGCTCATAACTCTTGTATCAGTATAGTTTAGCCTCTTCTTTGAGATTTCCCTTATTTCAAAATATCATTTATACCTTGTATATTTTCTACTCTGTGCAAAAACTTTCATTGACTTTAGAAGGCTAGAACCAATGTTCGAACTCCTTAGTCTGGTATCCATGGTTTTCTGTTGTAATTTTATAGAAGTGTATAATCCATAGGTCTTTTTTTAAAGATTTTATTTATTTGAGAGAGAGAAAGAGCCCCTATAGTCTATTTCTTCTCAGAGATACTATTTGCTGATTCTGTTGCTGCTTGAGCTCCTGCTTTTTGTTTTAATTAGATAAATCATAAGACTTTCACGTTCATCAGCTTTGTGATGTATACAAAATAATAATGTAGTGATTATTAGTGTTGAGAGACGACCACTTGGGACCTGGGAGCTCAAGGAAAGCTGGAGTGATTTCTGAGTCCATGGTGTTTTGGATGATGTGGCATTAATTAGTTGGCCAAATTTAGAAAATTCATATAAAGACCTATGGATAGGGGTGCCTGGTGGCTCAGTTGGTTAAGCATCTGACTTTGGCTGAGATCGTGATCTCAGGGTCCTTGGATGGAGCCCCACATTGGGCTCTCCATTCAGCAGGTGGTCTGCTTGTCCCTCTCCTCAGCTCATGCTCTCTCTGTCTCTCTCTCTCAAATAAAAATAAATAAATAAATAATAAAATGTTTTTAAGAAAAAGAAATAGACCATAAATAGATATTAGGGCTTAGACAACATGTTTTTAAAAATCTGTTTTGGGGCGCCTGGGTGGCACAGCGGTTAAGCGTCTGCCTTCAACTCAGGGCGTGATCCTGGCGTTATGGGATCGAGCCCCACATCAGGCTCCTCTGCTATGAGCCTGCTTCTTCCTCTCCCACTCCCCCTGCTTGTGTTCCCTCTCTCGCTGGCTGTCTATCTCTGTCAAATAAATAAATAANAAAAAATAAATAAAATCTTTTAAAAAAATTAAAAAAAAATAAAAATCTGTTTCTGAGTTAAGATGGCAGAGGAGAAGGGGTCCCCTTTTTCAGCTGGTCCCCNTAAAAAAAAAATAAAAATCTGTTTCTGAGTTAAGATGGCAGAGGAGAAGGGGTCCCCTTTTTCAGCTGGTCCCCTGAATCAAGCTGGATAGGTACCAGATCATCCTGAACACCCACGGAATCAGCCTGAGACATAGAAAGATACACTTGGAACTATACAAATGAACATCTCCAGCACTGAGTATTGAGGTACGAAGCAGGGAGCCATGAATCCATGCACAGATATCGGAAGATAAATGGAAGGGGGAGAGAGCCTCCATGTTCAGGCGCCAGGAAGTGGTAGTTACCTGCACTGGGGAGTGGGCAGACTTGCAGACAGGCACCCACGACAGAGCAGACTGAGACTGTGAGCCCAGAAACGCAAGCGACCAGTCTGAAAACCGGTGCTCTGGAGTGCGCGCGAACCACACTGAAACGGAGCTTGGAGTGCAGGGACAGCTGGCAGCTAGAAGTGTTAAAAACACAAAAGACAGAGACGTGCTGGCCCTGGAAGTGAGGGCTGGGACGCCGGGTGTGGGGCACACACTCCGGGATGCTGCAGGGNGGGCCACCTGCACGGGGGAGCAGGCGGACTCGCGGTCAGCACCCGTGAGACACCAGACTGAGACCTGAAACGGAGCTTGGAGTGCAGGGACAGCTGGCAGCTAGAAGTGTTAAAAACACAAAAGACAGAGACGTGCTGGCCCTGGAAGTGAGGGCTGGGACGCCGGGTGTGGGGCACACACTCCGGGATGCTGCAGGGTTTAGCAGCACCAACAGAAACAANGACGCCGGGTGTGGGGCGCACAGCCCGGGATGCTGCAGGGTTGAGCAGCACCAACAGAAACAGAGTTAAAGTGGCCAGGAGCTCAGTGGAGAACGGACTGTGATCCCTCTGTTCTGAGACAGAGGCTAGGATTCGGCCACAGCTGCTGACTCTCAGAAGAGTCACAGCAAACTGCCAGGGAAAGCCACCAGAGAACAAAAGCCTGGAAATACTGGCTCACCTTGTGCCCATCCCAATCACCCCTCGTAGGAGACAGGGAGAATCTACCCAAACAGGGTTGCCTGAGTATGGCTGCAGCAGGCCCCTCCCCCAGAAAGCAGGCTGAAAAATCAAGAAGCCCACACCCCTAAGATCCCTATAAAACAAGGGCGCACGGCCTGTGTTCCGGTCAATAATTTGGGCTCTGGACAACCCTGCAAACTCTCCTCATCAGAATGACGTGAAGGAGAAATCCCCCCCAGCAAAGAAGACAATGAGTCGGTGGCCTCTGCCACAGAACTGATGNAATGAGTCTGTGGCCTCTGCCACAGAACTAATGGATATGGATATAACCAAATTATCAGAAATGGAGTTCAGAGTAACAATGGTCAACATGATGTGTAGACTTGAAAAAAATNGAAATCCCCCCCAGCAAAGAAGACAATGAGTCGGTGGCCTCTGCCACAGAACTGATGGATATGGATATAACCGAATTATCAGAAATGGAGTTCAGAGTAACAATGGTCAACATGATGTGTAGACTTGAAAAAAAANTCAGAGTAACAATGGTCAAGATGATGTGTAGACTTGAAAAAAGTATTAACGAAAATGTTAATGAGAATATAGAATCTCTAAGGGCGGAAATGAGAGCGAATCTGGCAGAAATTAAAAATGCTATGAATCAAATGCCGTCAAAACTAGATGCTCTGACAGCCAGGGTGAATGAGGCAGAAGAACAAATTAGTGAATTGGAGGATGGGATGGTAGAAGAGAAAGTTACAACAGAAACTTGGCTCAAAAAAATCCAGNGGAAATGAGAGTGAATCTGGCAGAAATTAAAAATGCTATGAATCAAATGCCGTCAAAACTAGATGCTCTGACGGCCAGGGTAAATGAGGCAGAAGAACGAATTGGAGGATGAGATGGTAGAAGAGAAAGTTACAACAGAAACTTGGCTCAAAAAAATCCAANGAAGAAAAAACGAAAATAGAAGCTGGTCTTAAAAAAATCCACGCCCACGAATGTAGATTACGGGAGATTACTGACTCTATGAAACGATCCAATGTCAGAATCATCGGCATCCCTGAAGGGGTGGAGAAAAACAGAGGTCTAGAAGAGATATTTGAACAAATTGTAGCTGAAAACTTCCCTAATCTAGCAAAAGAAAGAAGCATTCGCGTTCAAGAGGCAGAGAGGACCCCTCCCAAATTCAACCATGACAAACCTATGCCACGTCATGTCATAGTGCTTTTTGCAAATATTAGAGCCAAGGATACAGTATTGAAAGTGACCAGGGCAAAGAAATTTCTACGTACCAAGGCAAAGGTATCAGAATTACGNGATACAGTATTGAAAGCGGCCAGGGCAAAGAAATTTCTCACGTACCAAGGCAAAGGTATCAGGATTACTCAGACCTGTCTACACAGACCCTGGAATGAGAGAAAGGGTTGGGGGGGAATTTTTAAAGCTCTTTCAGAGAAAAACATGCAGTCAAGGACCCTTTATCCAGCAAGGCTGTCATTCAGAATTGATGAAGAGATAAGGAGAATCACCAGTCACTGACCAATTTCATAACCAGGAAACCACAGGAGATCNTTTCGTAACCACGAAACCAGCCCTACAGGAGATATTAAGGGGGGCTCTATAAAGGTAAAAAGGCCCCAAGAGTGATACAGAGCAGCAAGTCACAACCGATACAAAGACTTTAAAGAGAAATGGCATCATTAAAATCATATCTCTCAATAATCACTCTCAATGTGAATGGCCTAAATGCTCCCATAAAACGCCATGGGGTTGCAGATTGGATAAAAAGACATGACCTATCCATTTGCTGTCTACGAGACACTCATTTTGAACGCAAAGATGCATTCAGACTTAGAGTAAGGGGATGGAGTACCATCTTCCACGCAAATGGACCTNTTTCATGCCAATGGACCTCAAAAGAAAGCTGGGGTAGCAATTCTCATATCAGACAGATTGGATTTTAAACTAAAGACTATAGTTAGAGATAGAGAAGGACATATATTTTATCCAACAAGTGGCTATGACAATTATAAATATCTATGCCCCCAACAGCAAGATACACAAGCCAACTCTTAACCAGAATAAGGAGACATATAGATAAAAATATGTTAATAGTAGGGGATCTAAACACTCCACTACCAGCAATAGATAGATCACCTAAGCAGAAAATCAAGAAAGAAACAAGAGCTTTGAATGCCACTATAACAGATAGACCTCATAGATATGTATAGAACACTACACCCCAGAACAAAAGAATACTCATTCTATTCAAATGCCCATGGAACATTCTCAAGAATAGATCATGCTCTGGGACACAAAACAGGTCTCAGCCAATACCAAAAGATTGAAATTATCCCCTGCATATTCTCAGACCACAACGCTCTGAAATTGGAACTCAACCACAAGGAAAAACCTGGAAGAAACTCAAACACTTGGAGGCTAAGAACCATCCTGCTCAAGAATGACTCGATAAACCAGGAAATCAAAAAACAAATTAAACAATTTATGGAGACCAACGAGAATGAATACACAACGGTCCAAAACCTATGGGATACTGCAAAGGCAGTCCTAAGGGGGAAATACATAGCCATCCAAGCCTCACTCAAAAGAATAGAGAAATCTAAAATGCAGTTTTTATATTCTCACCTCAAGAAGCTGGAACAGCAACAGAAGAACAAGCCTAATCCATGCACGAGAAAGCAGTTGATCAAGATTAGAGCAGAAATCAATGAATTAGAAACCAGGAGTACAGTAGAGCAGATCAACAGAACTAGAAGCTGGTTCTTTGAAAGAATAAATAAAATAGATAAGCCACTGGCGAGAATTATCCAAAAACAAAGAGAAAGGACTGAGATTATTAAAATTATGACTGAAAAGGGAGAGGTCACGACCAGCACCATTGAAATTGCAAGGATTATTAGAAACTTTTATCAACAGCTATATGCCAAAAAACTAAACAATCTGGAAGAGATGGAGGCCTTCCTGGAAACCTATAAACTACCAAGACTGAAACAGGAAGAAATAGATTTCTTAAATAGGCCAATTAACTATGAAGAAATTGAGTCAGTGATAAACAACCTTCCAAATAATAAAACTCCAGGCCCAGACGGTTTTCCTGGGGAATTCTACCAAACATTCAAAGAAGAAATAATACCTATTCTCCTGAAGCTGTTTCAAAAAATAGAAACAGAAGGAAAACTACCAAACTCATTCTATGAGGCCAGTATTTCCATGAACCCCAAACGAGGCAAAGACCCCATCAAAAAGGAGAATTACAGACCGATATCTCTGATGAATATGGACGCCAAAATCCTCAACAAGATCCTTGCTAATAGAATCCAACAGTACATTAAAAGGATTATCCATCATGACCAAGTGGGATTCATACCTGGGATGCAAGCATGGTTCAACACTCGCAAATCAATCAATGTGATACATCATATCAACAAGAAAAGACTCAAGAACCATATGATCCTCTCAATTGATGCAGAAAAAGCATTTGACAAAATACAGCATCCTTTCCTGATTAAAACCCTTCAGAGTGTAGGAATAGAGGGTACATTTCTCAATCTCATAAAAGCCATCTATGAAAAGCCTACTGCAAGCATTATTCTCAATGGGGAAAAGCTGGAAGCCTTTCCCTTAAGATCAGGAACACGACAAGGATGCCCACTCTCGCCACTATTATTCAACATAGTACTAGAAGTCCTTGCAACAGCAATCAGAAGACAAAAAGGGATCAAAGGTATCCAAATCGNTGGAAAACAGTGTGGAGGTCCCTTAAAAAGTTAAAAATTGAGCTACCCTATGATCCAGCAATTGCACTACTGGGTATTTACCCCAAAGATACAGATGTAGTGAAGAGAAGGGCCATATGCACCCCAATGTTCGTAGCAGCACTGTCCACAATAGCTAAATCGTTGGAAGAGCCAAGATGCCCTTCAACAGATGACTGGATTAAGAAGATATGGTCCATATATACAATAGAATATTACTCAGCCATCAAAAAGAACAATTTCTCAACATTTGCTGCAACATGGACGGTACTGGAGGAGATAATGCTAAGTGAAATAAGTCAAGAGGAGAAAGACAATTATCATATGGTTTCACGCATTTATGGAACATAAGAAGTAGGATGATAGGTAGGAGAAGGAAGGGATAAAGAAACGGGGAGTAATCAGAATGGGGAATGAAGCATGAGAGACTATGAACTATGGGAAACAAACTGAGGGCTTCAGAGGGGAGGGGCATGGGGGTATGGGATAGGCTGGTGATGGACAGTAAGGAGGGCACGTATTACATGGTGCACTGGGTGTTATATGCAACTAATAAATCATGGAACTTTACATCAAAAACTAGGGATGTACTGTATGGTGACTAACATAATTTAAAAATTATTTTAAAAAATAAAATAAAATAAAAATGTTTCTTTTTTGGTCAATTTTCTAGTAGACTGCCTTATATTGGTAAATTTTTTCAAGGCAACAAGTGGCAAGACTCCAATTTATATTTTTGTGTCTTTTTTTTAAGTTTTAATTTTAATTCCAGTTAGAAAGCATATAGTGTTATATTAGTTTCAGGTGTACGATATAGTAACTCAACAGTTCCATACATCACCCTGTGCTCCTCATGCATATTATTAGGGTCTTTATATATATTTTTTTTTCTATTGTTTAGCATAGCTCAAATGTCACTCACTCTCTGTGCTTTCCCTTCCACTTCTCCACAGAGTAATGTCTTATCTCATTTATGTCTCCAGGACACTTTCTTACTACCTCTATCTCAGTTTCTATCCTTCAATTTACTACTCATGTGTTTCTATCCATCTATGTACTTCTCACGACATTAACATCTATATTTTAACCTCTTTTTTGTTCTCTGAAGAGATGATCCTTCTTGCTATTATCTTAGAAAAAAAGACTGCCTTTTCCAGTATGTTCCAACCCCCAATAAAGGAAGAGTCTAACTCTACAATATGTTTCTTATATTATACGGCTATAATAATGTGCGGTATGTAGAAAGGAAAAGGAGAAATTTATCAGTGAAATGTGCTTAGTTTCATAGTAAAAGATATCTGAATATTTGAAATAAAAAAAGAAACTAGTGATGAGACACACCCAAAATCCATTATTAACATCTATTATTTAGGAAGGGAGGCATTCCACCAAAGTCTGTGTGAAGGTTCCTTTAGTTTCTATAGTGGACATTCAAGGCTCCTTTTCTCCCAGACAACATCCCAGGAGAGCTGAGCGGTGCGGCACAGACTGAGGAGTGACACAGTGCACTGAGGCTCTTGAAGACCGTCATAAAGCTACCAGACACCTTCTGTGCACATGAAGTTGTGTGCTTTTTTCTGTTTTATCTTTTTTTTAATTGAGGAAAATATCTCTTTAGACACAACTTCTTAAGGATTAAGAATTAAATTTGAGAATTAACTTCATGAGAGTTCAAACATACATATTATCTTGTTTTGGATGCAATGAACTTTTTCAGTGTTCATTTAAGCAATCTTCCTTAACATTTCCTTTCCCCACTTGCCTGGCGCTGAACATTAGCCTGCTGAGTTCTTACCGTTCCTTCTACATATTTCTTTCAGAGCTGTTGTCACAACAACTCTTAATTATTTGTATACGCCTCTGTTGCCCATACTAGATTGTGAACTTCTGGATAACAGGGAATTTGTTTTGCTCATTCTTTTGTGTATCCTCAGCATCCAGCTTAGTATGGGCACATTTTTTAAAAAAGTTAATTGACCAAAAAAGAAAAAAGAGTGTGTGCCAAAGTGCCATGGCATTTCAATACTTTATTAAAAATAATATAATGTTCAATAATAAATTTGATTTAAACACATAGAAAATATGCAAAATTACTTGGCCTCTTATCCATTCATCCATTCATTTGGTTATATTTACCAGATGTTATTAAGCATCAAAGATTTCCAGATTAAAAACCAAGTGCCCATTATTTTTTTAGTATTTCAAGTCATTTTCTTATGTGTATTTCTGCCTGAGAAGGATAAAATGCATTTTATAGCTCCAGCTGAGCTGATGAGATTTACATTTCTGACAGGTAAAATACATGTTGCCTTTTTCTTTTATTTGCTTCACTGAAAACTAGCAAATAATTTAAGATACAGACTTTTAAAACTTAAAGCACCCACATCTTTTGACTAGGCAATTGTAGAAAATATTTAACAAATCATTAATCATCCTATAATCATTTTACCAAATAGCATATTATAAAAAGTCATAAACTGGAATTAGCAGGATATTATCATATTCTTCTGAGAATGCTATTTTTTGAGAATAGGCATCCACCCATTACATTATTAAATATACAGTCTAAACACAGAGACACTGCAGAGTTCAGCTCCTTGATTCAATGACAGAAAATATATTCCCACAAATAACATTAATCTCTAAGCGGCAACAGTTAATTTTCCAAATTCAGGTCCCATAACAGACTGGTTGTGTTTACCCTGTGAATATAAAGTAATGAAATGGATTTTTTAACAAGCATATCAGAATGTGCGCATCCAAATGTGTGTCACCACTCAAAATAGTCATCTTGAGACATTTTTAATTTATTACAAGAATGTTGCTATTCCTCCAAATATTTATTATGGCAGTAATAGAGATAAGTTTATGTTAGGGTGACAGCAAAAGGAAGGAGTGATCAATTTTATCTAGGTTTTTTATAAGGGCTTCAGAGAGGGTTAGGATTTATTTATGATCTTAAAGGATAAGAAGATGCATTCTCATGTACATGCATGCATACCAAAATATTACTAAAAAAAGAAAGATTGGGTGTCTATAATTACCAGTTGTTTGGCATGATTTTGTGAGAGTAGGGGTGGAAAGCTTTACAAGATGGGACTCAAGAAGTAAGCAAAGGCAAGGTCAAGGAAGGCCTTGTATATCATGCAAAGAAGTGTCAAATTAACTCTACATGCAAAGGGTAGCACAGTGGGATTTGTATTTTCTTTTCTTTTCTTTTTATTTTTTAAATTTAATTTAATTTTATTATTATATATTATTATAATATATAATAATAAATATAATATTTGTTATATTTTATTATATTTTATTTATTTATTTGAGAGAGAGTGAGAGAGCATGCACAGGAGTGAGAGGAGGAGGAGCAGGGGGAAGAAGGAGAAGCAGGTTCCCCACTGAGCAGGGAGCACTTGATCCCAGGACCCCAGGATCATGACCTGAGCTGGAGGCAGATGCTTAACAAACTGAGCCACCCAGACACCCTGGGATTTCTATTTTAAAACAATATTCTGATCACAATATGGAAGAGTGATTACAAAGGCATGGGGCTGGAGGAAATATCAGTTAAGAGACACGTGAGAGCTAAATTACTACAGAGTAAGAATTGATTTGAGAATTATTTAAAAGATAGAACTGATGAGTTAGTAACATGGTACACAGAAATTCCAATGAAGATAAAGTGTAGGATGACTCTCAGATTCTGGCTTGTGTGATTGGGTGGATAGTGGTACTAGTAGCTAGACAAAGAAATATAAAAATGGGTCAAATGCAGGGAAAGAGTATTCAGATTTGAAGATGTTGAGCTCTACATATCTGTCAAATTTTCCATTTGAGTCTGATTAAAGAGACTGGTCTAGCTTAGTGATAAGAATCTATGGGTAATGAGGATATATGTGGTAAAGAAACCATGAAACAGATGAATTCACCCAGAAATAATATAAAGATAAGAAGAAAAGAGAATCAAGAACGGATTTGAAGAGAACGATAGTATTGCCAAGCAGACAGAGGAGTAAGCAGTCAGTGGGTAGGAGGAGATTTTGCTAAGTACTGTGTCTTAAAAGCCAAGGGATAAAGGCTCAAAAGGAAAAAAAAAAGGAAACAATAAGAAGTAGTAAAAAGTATTAAGCAATGTGTTATGTGTTTTCTTCTATGTCATTTTACTTAATTCTCAAAACATACCTTTAAAGCAAGTATTTCCCATGTTACAAGTAGATAAAGTAGGCCAATTTGACCAAGGTCAACAGATAACAAGTTGTGGAATCAGTATTTGGACTGAGGTCCATCCGTTTCCAGGATACGTAAATGCTGCCAATAGCATCATAACAAGAAAAAGAGGAAGATAGACATCGCATGTGATAAGAGTATACTCGTGGAGTGACCAGAACTATGGAAATGAGAAAGTAACTCCAGTGAATGCTGACTTTATTTTCAAAAGACTTGATTTATGGGTTTTAGTGAAAGAGGATCCTAGGGATAAGGGACTTTTCCCCCAAAATTAAAGGGACTTAATCATGTTGAAAGAACCAATACAAAGGGAGAAGACGGAGTAGCAAAATAAAGATCATTAAGGAAGAAAGATCATTAAAGAAATGGGATGAATTGAAGCTTAGGACATTAGGTCAAACTTTAGCTTTGAATCTGTACCTCATTATCATCTCTAGATTTAATGGATGTCATCAGAATTATAAATTCCAAATTGTGTTTTTTCTTTTTTTCTATGAAAAGATGTTTATCAGTGTTGCATATTCAATACAACGCACTATAATACAATACGTGCAGCAAAGGAGGACAGCATTGCACATCGTCTGCTATTTTCAACAATTTTGATTTTTGATACTCAGAATTAATATGGATCTAATTCTGAATCATAAATTGGAGAATTTTCAGACACTGATCAACATGTATTTTCGCCAAATTAAATCAAGAAAGACAAATAGATGCCACCTCTGCAATCCCTTCTCACCTCTCATGTCCTTGGATCCACAGCCATGGACTAGTTCTCAGGCTTTTTGGACTTCGACAGTAATTACACCTCTGGCTTTCCTGGGTCTCCAACTTGCAGGTGGCAGAGTGTGGGACTTCCTAGCCTCCATAATCATGTAAATTCCTTATAAAAAAATAGATGATTTATAGACATAGACACAGATGGGGATATATCCCATCGGTTCAGCTTCTCTGAAAAACCCTAATACACTCATCTGTAAAGTGGTGTGGATATCAAAAGGCTATTTGGCAGATTATAGAAGACAATGTATATAAAGCAAGTTAGCAAAGCACACGAATAATACAAATACGTCATTAGTACAATTAAACTATTGCCACTATTTCAATAGAGAGCATTGATACTGGCCATGGATCCAAATTGTGTTTTTTTTCTACGTGGATTAGAGATGCCCAACTAAAAGGGGGGAAGGACTTGTTGCCAAATGATTTGAGGAATTGTTAGGTAAAACAAAGTTTCTTTACTAGAGAATGTCACAGAGACGTTGACACACTAATGTGTGTCATAAATATCTAGAGTAACAAAAAATGGAATATGTAGTATTTTCCAAGTATATTTAATCTCAGGAATTCTTTATTCTTAATTTCCCTTACAGCATGTAGACGCCTATAGTGGAGAGTTTCAGAAATGTTACTCTAGGCGCGCCTGGGTGGCGCAGTCGTTAAGCGTCTGCCTTCGGCTCAGGGGGTGATCCCAGCATTCTGGGATCGAGCCCCACATCAGGCTCCTCCCCTGGGAGCCTGCTTCTTCCTCTCCCACTCCCCTTGCTTGAGTTCCCTCTCTCGCTGGCTGTCTCTCTGTGTGTCAAATAAATAAATAACATCTTTTAAAAAAATGTTACTCTAGAGCATATACTTCCTAACTATTTAATGGAGATTTCATTTTCTGCTATAACAAAGTTCCAAAGAAAAAACTTTTCCCTGCATCAGTTTCCAAATAAAGGCTTTCCTCCGTGGGCTCAAACAATCTCAACATAATATATTTAATAAATATTCAGATTAATTAGGTTTCTTGGAGAAGCAGACACCAAACCAGGGTTAGACATGCAAGAGATGCATCAAGAGAAATACCTGTGAGGGAAAAGAGGAGAAAGCGGGGAATCAGAGGAGGAGGGCAGAGCCTCAGGACTGAGATGCAAGTCTGACCCCTGTGGTGGAAAGAAGGGGAAGGAGAGATGGGTATGAAAAGCCTCAGACTCAGATTTAATAAAGTTTGGCCGATCCAGTGAAGGGTCCTTGAGCCAAGAGAGGAGTCCCACAGGAAGGACCTGCCTTAGTATCCTTGCCAGTTTAGTTGTTGGGGAACAGTAGTTTGTGAGAAATATGGCCTTCGTGCAAAAGTAGTGGTATAGTCATGGACAATTTGAGTGGTGCATTTTCATAAATACCACAGTCTACCCTGGCCTGCACAGCTACTTCTATGATCCCCATGGATCTCTCTTCCTGAGAGAAAATTTTTGAAAGAAAATTTAGTGAGATAAATGACAGTCACCATCGGGTAGCTGATCTCAGAACCACAGCTGGTACTTTGTCCTCTCTCTTCCACCATTCATTCTAAATTCCCCTTACCCACAGTTGTTACATTGGCAGGTCTTGGTGGTTTTCCTGATGGTATGACCCAAACCTATATCCCTGAGGGGTCTAAAAAGAATCCTACCCTTTCAGTCTAGGATTGCTGCATGTGTTTGTTCAGTTACACTGGGACAATAGAGTACCAGGAGGAATCCATGTGAATCACCTGCATTCCACATGTATTCTTCCTCATGTAAAAGCAGCCTACCTTATCCTACTGATCAGGTCCAACCACTCCTTCCAGAATGATGCCTCCTCTTCTCTTCCTCTGGTCCCTGGGCAACAGGAGTCTAAAGTGTCATGTCAGCAGCCATCGCTTAATGTTCATTAAAGCCTTTGCTGTGTTCCCTGGCAAAAGCATGCTCCCTGAGGAAAAAGAATCCCAAATCCTGTAGAGTGAAGACTTATGGGGATAGGAAGCATAAATTTCCCAGTTATCATTGGGAATTACTGTACATGGCTCACTCCTGCTTCCACCTCTTGTCTCTTGGACCCATGCATCTTCCCTACTATGGACAGAGCACCATATAAAGGTCTGATTATATGTATATTCTGTGTGTATACATCCTGAAGGATGGCATTCCATCCTTTCAGAGTGTTTCTTCTGAGCTGGCACTTCAGCTTTGCCTTTTGAAGGCCATACCAGCATTCTATGAGGCCAGCTGCTTCTGAATAATATGCCTTAATACAACCAAAGGATCCCATAGTCCTGGCCTGCTTACCTGCCTTCTTCACTGTGAATTGGGTGTCCTGGTCAGATATCATGATATGTGAGATTCCATGTCTGTGGATCAAGCATTCCATAAGCTCCGGATAGTGGTGCTGGCAGAGGCTCTGCAGTCAGAAAAGGCAAATCACACTCAAAATTAGATAGAAGGGACCCAATGTATTCAACTTGCCACCAAGTAATGGCTTGGTGTCCTTGAAAAATAGTGCCTTTCATGGGAGTGGAAAGGCTCTGGTTTGTTCTCTTTTTGACAGGTTAGACATTTAAAGACAGTAATTCCTAGATCAGCCTTTGTAAATGGAAATCCATGCTACTGGGCCCAGGCCGAGCCTATATTAATGTCACCATGGCAATGTGAGTTTGAGGATGAAATCAGAAGAAAGTAAAATTTTCCTTTAGGAAAATGTTGCCAAATCATTTAAATTGTATTTCAGTCACACAAACTATCCTTAGAACTTATCCTTATTTGACCCTGAACAAACTAGTAAATATAAATTAGAAATATCAGTGAGTGTTCTCAACATAATTCTAACTTCTTAACCCTAAACCTGTTTAGTACACAGTTCACAATGCACAGCTTTCATAATTTATGTGTCAAAATTATACAGCAATCATATGTCCCAGCTTTGCTGTGGTAGTCCAGATTTCAAGTAATTCTGCTCTTTCATAAAAGCAACTAATTTAATGTAAAACTCAAATTGTTGCACTCTCTCTTCAATATTGAAAAGGTTTTTTATTTATACCAAAATATTGTAGTAGAATGTAGCAGCCTGGTCTCACAGGGCCTTTCTAACATCCAGGGCCCAACTTTGGTCTTAGAATCAGAGAGCACCAAATGAGTTAAGGGCAACAACGCAAGGAATTGTTACAATTATTTTGGAAAGTAATGTGGCAAAATCTATTAAAATTAAATGCACACACACAACTTTGACCCATCAATCCTACTCCACACAAAAATAAAGTCATCAGTATGTAAGGGAATATGTCAAAGAACATTTACTATAGTACTGTATGTATTGGCAAATAATAAGAAGAAAAACTGGAAACAACTTAATTATAATCTCAGGGGAATGGCTAAGCAAATTTTAATACATCTACATCCTGGAAAAGCAGCTACTGAAATAATTACCGAAATGGATTTCTACAGGGTTCTGGTGAGAGGAAAAAATAATGACAAAAAAATATCCAACATATTTTATGTGTGTGTGTGTGTGTATTTGTTTTATGATCATGAAGGAAAATAGAGAAAGATACATACATACATACTATGGTATTAACATCAGTTACTTCAAAAGGGATGGATTATGGATGCAGGAGACATGAAGAAAAGGATGAAGGAGGAACAACCAAAAAGCATGGAGAAAAATATTGCCCTAAAAAACAAATAGCACAAATGTTACAATGCTATAATAATCACAACTCTTTGATATCAGCATGAAAATAGAAACTTTGATTAATGGAATAGAAAAGAGTGCCTAGAAATAAACCCACACATGATGTAATTTTCAACAAAAGAGCTAAGAATATACACTGAGGAAAAGATAGCCTCTTCAATAAATAGTGCTGGAAAAACTGGACGGCCACATGTAAAAGAAAGGAACTGGACCCCTATCTTACACCATACACAAAAATCAACTCAAAATGGATTAAAGACTTATAGGACCACATAAGGCCTGAAACCATAAAACTCTTAGCAGAAAACATAAAGGAAAACACCTTTGACTTGGTCTTGGCAATGATTTCTTGGGTAAGACTCCAAAAGCACCGGCAACAAAAACTAAAACAAATGGGACTACATCAAACTAAAAGGCTTCTACTCAGCAAAAGAAACCATCAACAAAATGAAAGGGCAATTTATGGAGCAGAAGAAAATATTTTCAAACCACATATCTGATATGGGTTAATAGCCCCCAAAATACCAAGGAACTCATACAACTTAATAGTGAAAAACAAGTAACCCAATTAAAAAATGGACAAAGGATCTAAATAGACATTTTTTCCAAAGATGAGATACAAATGGCCAACAAGTATATGAAAAGGTGGTTAACATCACTAATCATCAGGGAAATGCAAATCAAAGCCACAAACAAGATACCTAACGAGATTTGTTAGGATGGCTATTATCCAAAAGACAAGAAATAACAAATACTGGTAAGGATGTACAAAAATGGAAACTCTCATCTACTGTTAGTGGAACTATAAATTGGTACAGCCACAATGAAAAAAAGTATGAAGTTTCCTCAAGAAATTAACAATAGAGCTACCATGTGAGCCAGCAATTCCACTTCTGGGTATTTACCCAAAGGAAACAAAATCAATTTCTTGAAGATTTATCCGTACTCCCATGTTCGTTGCTTCATTTTTACAATAGCCAAGATAATGGAAACAACCTACATGTCCATCAATAGTGAATGGATAAAGATTTTGAAATAAATATACAATGGAATATTATCCAGCTTTTAAAAATACTGTCACTTGTGACAACATGGATGAACTTGAGGACATCATGCTAAGTGAAATAAGCTAGACAGAGAAAGACAAAGACTGCATGGTATTGCTTATATGTGGAATCTAAAAGATATAATAATAATAAATCAAACCCATAGAACAGGGAGTAAAAAAGTGGTTGCTGGGAACTGAGGAGTGGGGAAAATAAGGATAGGCTGGTAAAAGAATACAAACTTTTGGCTATAAAATGAGTGAGATGTAGGGCATCTGGGTGGCTCAGTCAGTTAAGCGTCTGACTCTTGATTTTGGCTCAGGTCATGATCTCAGGGTTGTGATATTGAGCCCTGCATGGGGCTCCATGCGGAGCCTGCTTAAGATTCTTTCTGTCTCTCCTCCTCTCCCCTCCCCCCACCTCCTAAAAAATTAGTAAGATCTGAGGATGTAATGTATAACATAGTGACTATAATTGGTAACACTGTATTGCATAATTGAAATTTGCTAAGAGAGTAGAACTTAAATGTTCTCAAAAACAACAAAAATTAAATATGTGAGGTGATGGATGTGTTAATTAGCTCAATGGGGGGATCATTTCACACTGCATATGTATATCAAATCATCACATTGTACACTTTAAATACCTGACAATCTCATTTTTCAATTATGCCTCAATAAAGCTGAGAAAACCCCATAGTGTGTATAATACAATCAAATTTTAAAATATTAAACCATAAAAAGAAATTCAAATAAAATTAAATGGCCACAATAGACAGTGAGTTATTTCTAGTATACTGTATTGTCAAAGAAGTTTGGCATGTCATTCCTGATCCTTTGAATATTGGCTTTTTCACACTGATCAAAGACAGCTAAAGCAAAGAAAGGAGGAAGGAATGGGGGTCTTACCTAGCAACAGCTATTGAGGTTCCTCTAAAGGAAAAGGTCTCCTTACAAAATTAACCACAGTTCAGTATCATCTTCATTACTAAGAGGAGACCATATAATGTATGGTTCTGATCAGGACATTGGGGAAAGTGGCTGCTATATATAATTATTGTGGGACAGCAGATTTATTCTAGAATTGCCCCAGTTAAATCAGGAGATGCGTTCACCTTAATTACTCATCGCCCTATTAAGAACTATGTTAGGAATGGGGGATGGGGCAGATGAGGACATTGGGAGCTACAAATAACAGGAAATACAAGTTGCCCTCAAGGAATTGCAATTTGAAGAATGAAAAAAATTTAAGTCATTCTAAAACACAGTTGTGACAAGAAAGAAATTGAAGAGAGAAGAGCCAATGTAGCAGGGATGAGCAGTGGAGCTAATTGGGAAAGCCTAGCAGAAACTAGTAAATTAAATTGTTCACCAAATAAAGTGTACCACATTGCAAAATGTTTTTTTCCCAGAAAGGGTAGGATAAATGTTTTGCTTTTAGTTTTTACTAAAATTGATGCTGCCTCTATTACAAATTTCACATGTCAGTAAGATAAGAATAAAGTACAATTCAAAGTAAGACTTCCAGCTTCCTAACTACAAATCATTATAAACAACAGAAATAATGAGTGGTAGTGGGCGAACTCAATTCTAGCTTCAGACTAAACAATG
Organism: Ailuropoda melanoleuca; assembly: GCF_002007445.2. Lineage (NCBI taxonomy): Eukaryota > Metazoa > Chordata > Mammalia > Carnivora > Ursidae > Ailuropoda > Ailuropoda melanoleuca. Next base: position 55,250,089 of record NC_048226.1, read on the forward strand.
AACTAGTTTTTTACAATTGCAATTACAATAAAAAACTTTATGTTGTATATAGAACCACCAATATTTTGCCTTTTGATTTTGCATCTTCACTCCTGTTGGTACATGAAATTTTTATGTTCAGTTTTTGGATAAAAAGGTCAAAATCTATTCTATAAAAGTTCTTGTCGATGTTTTTAGAACTTTGATGTGCATACAAACCACTTTGGAATTGTGTTAAAATGCATGTTTTACATACCGTATCTGAGGAAAGGCATAAATTCTCCATTTCTAACAGGCTTCTGGATGAGGCTGATGCTACTGGTCCAGGGACCACACTTTGGAAAGCAGGGGTCTATGTTGTTCTTCTAATACCCCTAACAATACATTTGGCATTTAATTCAAATTTTGGCATTTTAATTCGAATCCAAGTAAATAGAGACTAATCTGAAACATCTGTAATTACGAGTTCACCAATCACCTGAGGAGATTTGTAAGAGATAGATGATGTTTCACTAGGTATGGGAAATACTCAGGGATATGTCTGCTTGAACAGTTTTTTAGGTAGTTCTAATGGCCAGCCAGGTTTGGAAACCACTTCCCTAAATTATGGTTAAAACAAATGTGATAACACCCGAATATTCACATAAAAACTGGATAGCAACTAAACTTGTCTCTGTTTACTGCAGAATAAAGATGTTCAGTCTTCTATACCATCAGTTCTCTTTATGAGCTTTGAATTCCTGTAAAAGAATTAAATGCGGTCCTTAGACCGGATGTGGGGGAAATAATATTAATTTCTGAGTAGAATATAAACAATGTACCTGGGAATATATCCCTTTAAATGCACTTGAGTTCATAGCAGAAGCTGTTGCACTATTCCCTGAAGTGGGTGATACATGGTTTCCAAATCAATTATTTTCATTTTGGTCCAAGGCTTTATAAAAATCAGGACTGCCAAAACAAAATGTATCAGCATGTGCCATTCTAAGCTAAGTGAGAAAATGAATTTGCAAGTATTTTTTTCTAACCAATGCTTTTTAATTGCCTTCTCAGTTTCCTTTGACAGGTGGATATATTCCAAGATTTCAAAAGGGTTTTGTGGTTTAAATCAATTTCATAATGCTAAAATAGCTAATAAGCCAAACTAGCCTACATATAATTGGTTCACTGACTATAATATTAATGCTATTTTGAATAACAACTTCTATCAATTTCTGAATACCTTTAACATACAAAAAATATTATGCTCATGTAAATTATCAAATAGAGAACTAAGAGCAATAATGCAAAATAGCTAGTATAAAACCATTTTATAAGTAAAGGAAATGGGGCTTGGAGAAGTTGAGGATCTTGGCCTCTGTCAAATATGAACCCTTATTCTGACATACCTACCTGCAGGTAATAGAAATTCCACTATGACTTTCAAAACCTGTGAATTAATAAAACAAGTGGAGGCCATATTAACTTCATAAAATTAAAGAACTGTCATAACATCAATGATCCCTATTTTCAAGAAACATAAGACAGTCATTGCATATACTCCAAACTAATGAGATTACAGATCTTTTAAGTTAGGAGACCTGCTGTTTTAGCTTCACTTCAGTTTTCTACATAATATATATGCCAAATTACAGCTTTCCATATAAATAGACTTCTAATAAAAAGCATTTATAAGCATCACTGACAGTGTTACTAAAAGGAAAAGTCCCACAAAACTCCAATTTATATGTAAAAGGGGAAAAATATCCAGACACCAGACCAGAGTAGTTTGGGGAGTCTAGCAGGAAATGCACAAAATTGTGAGGAGAGTCTTGGCAGAGTTGGAATGCAGGACTAGTCAGGATAAATCTCCCAAAGAAAAGAGCTCTACACGGAAAAGAAACTTCTGAAAGCAGGTCTGATGCTTGGTGGGTCAAACACTGGCAAAGGGAATTATAATGAAGGGTTCTGGAAAGCGCATCTGGGGGAGAGAGAGGGACACACTTTGGAAAGCAGAGGCAGTGTGTTTAGAGGTAACACCTGCTAGTAAATGAAAGGAAAGGAAGGAAGCAGATAATAGTATGGTCCTACTGAAACAAGATAGATTCTAAAAATCAAGGACAGCCTGAGCACAAAAATGCATCATATACTAAAGAAACTGCTCTTCACATAACAGAAAGAATCCTTGATTTTAAAAAAAATGAAATAGAAATAATAAAAAGAATCAGAGACAACATGGTACAAATGGAAGCCAGGCAAAAAAGATTGCTATATTAGTTTATGAGGGTGACTGTACCAAAGTAGTACGAACTGAGTGGCTTAAAACAACAGAAATTTATTGTCTGGAAGTAGAAGTCCAAAATCAAAGTGTCAGCAGAGCCACGCTCTCTCTAAAACCTTTGGAGGAGACCTTCCTTGCCTTTTCCTAGCTTCTGGTGGTTCACAGGCAATCTTTGGGGTTCCTTAGCTTGTAGCTACACACCTCCAATCTCTATCTTTCTTGCCACATGGCTCTCTGTCTCGATCTTCACACGACCATCTTCTTATAAGGAACAGCAGTCACACTGGATTAGGAACACAACCTACCCTAGCAAGACCTCATCTTAACTTAAATAGTTATATATGCTCTGAACCTATTTCCACATAGGGTCATATTTAAGGTACTGGGGGTTAGGACTTCAACTTATCTTTTTTGGAGAGGGGGGAAAGGACACAATTCAACTCACAACAATTATATATGTTATATATAACATATATAATGTATGTGTATTTTTTTCTTGAAGAAGAAAACTAAAACAAACAGAAGTATTTAAAATCATAATTCAAGATTAAGAAAATTTCTAGAAATAAAAAAGTCATGTGTATATATTGCAAGCAGACACCATATACTTAGTAAAATGACAACAGTGTTAACTCTGAGGCATATGCTGATAAAATTATTAGACTTTAAATATAAAGAAAATAATGCTCTGGATCTCTGGGCAAAACAAACAAACAAACAAAACACAAAACAAAAAATACGCAAGTTACTTATAATGGAAAGAAAATTAGATTGTCATAATCCTCTCCACATAAACACATTGACCTCCAAAGCACAGTTAAGCAATATCTATAAGGTACTCAAGGCAATGAGTGCAAGCACAAGTTTTTATCTAGCCCAGCCTACTTTCAGTAACAAGACAATTTGAAAAATGCCAAACTCAGGAAATACTGTAGCCATGTGTTCTTCTGGAAGAATTTATTAGGAAAAATCACTCAACCAATAAATGATTGGGCAACTTCAGAAAAAGAACTGATGGTGAGCACTGAATTTATTGAACTATAGATCTAAGACTAAAACAAAGTTGGGGGTGTCTGGGTGGCTTAGTCAGTTAAGTATCTGCCTTTGGCTCAGGTCATGATCACAGGGTCCTGGGATTGAGCCCCATGTAGTGCTCTCTGCTCAGCAGGGAGCTTTCTTCTCCCTCTGCCTGCCTCTCTCTCTCCCTCTCCCTGTCAAATAAATAAATGAGATCTTTTGAAAAAATAAAAATAAAAGGTTGGGAATTGATGGTTTTAAAATATGTCTAAAATTCTTTTATATACCTCCCTTCAAGAGGTCTAGCCTAACTTCCCTCTTGTTGAGTGAGGGCTGAACTTAGTGACTCCTCACAATATAAAAAAGCAAAAAGCAGAAGTGATGGTGTATGATTTTGGAGACCAGGTCATTTTTAAAAAGCATGGCTTCTGGGGTGCCTGGGTGGCAGTCAGATAAGTAACAAACTCTTGGTTTTGGCTCAGGTCATGACCTCAGGATTGAGATCAAGCCCTGCATCAGGCTCTGTGTTAAGTGCGGAGTCTGCTTAAGACTCCCTCTTCCTCTACCTCTGCCCCACCTCCCCCCAAAATAAATAAATGAATCTTTTATAGATAGATGATAGATAGATAGATGATAGATAGCATGGCTTTCTCTGGCTCTCAGGACTCACTCACTCTGGGCAATACCAACTGCCATGTCATAGGGTACTCAGGCAGCTCTGTGGAAAGGATAAGGAACTGAGCCTTCTGCCAAAAGCCATGTGAGTGAGCCATCTTTGAAGCAGAACCTCCAACTCTTGTCAGGTCTTCAGATGACTTCAGCCTTGGTCAGTATGTTGAGTGCAATCTTGTGAGAAGCCTGAAGCCAGAATCACTGAGTTAATCCACTCCTGGACTTCAAAGATTGCAAGAAATAATAAGTTTTCATTGTTTGAAGTTACTACACTTTGAGGTAATTTGTTACATAGCAAAGATAGCAAATACAGATTTTCACAGCTGTGAGTGGATGTGTTCTCACAGGAAACAAATGAAAATGTGAGTTTGTCTTTGGAATGTGGCAGTGGAAAAACCTGCAAGGACTTTGAAAAGGTTGTCAGTGAAAGCCTAAAATGCCTTGAACAGACTATGGGTAGAAGTCTATACAGTGAAGAAGCTTTTAATGAGACTTTAAAGGGAAGTGAGGAACACATTATTGGAAACTGAAGGAAGGGGAATCTTCCTTATATAGTGACAAAAAGTTTCGCATTACTATGACCTGTAGCTCTCCAGAAATTAGAAAATGTACCTAATGAACTGGGTGATATAGCAAAGGTTTTATCATAAAGTTAAAGCTGGTTTATTCTTGATACTTAATAGTACAGGAGAGAATAGAGATGAGGGGGGGAAAAAAGACCTGTTAAATCAAAAGGAGCCAGGACTTGCTAGTTTGAAGAATCCCAGCCTCACCAGATCACAAATGATACTAAAATTAAGAAATGCCTGACTTGGGGGGTTCCTGGGTGGCACAGCGGTTAAGTGTCTGCCTTCGGCTCAGGGTGTGATCCCAGTGTTCTGGGATCTAGCCCCACATCGGGCTCCTCCGATGGGAGCCTGCTTCTTCCTCTCCCACTCCCCCTGCTTGTGTTCCCTCTCTCGCTGGCTGTCTCTCTCTGTGTCAAATAAATAAATAAATAAAATAAAAAAATAAAAAACAAAAAAGAAATGCCTGACTTATTTCACTTAACATAAGAAATAGGAAGACTGATAGGAGAAGGAAGGGAAGAATGAAGGGGGGGGGTAAACAGAAGGGGGAATGAACCATGGGAGACTATGGACTGTGGGAAACAAACTGAGGGCTTCAGAGGGGAGAGGGGTGGGGGATTGGGATAGGCCGGTGATGGGTATTAAGGAAGGCACATATTGCATGGTGCACTGAGTATTATATGCAAGTAATGAATCATGGAACATTGCATCAAAAACTGGGGATGTACTGTATGGTGACTAATATAACAAAATAAATATTATTTTAAAAAAATAAGAAATGCCTTCCAAGTAAAGGTGAAATCCAGGGCACTGCCAGGAAAACTTGGCCTAAAGATGAAGCAGAGCATGGCTTCAATCTTTATTAAAATTATTTCTTAAGACTGCAGAGAGCTCTAAGGCAGTGCTTAAGAGTACCATTCAGTCAGACAAAAGGCACTCTAAAGAGTGTAAGGATATACCACACTGGGGCATATCTCCCAACGATAGCATTTCTAAGAAGCTTAAGAGCTTTATCCCTCAGCTCTCTCAGCAGAAGGTTAAGAGATGGGGGAGGGGGCTTATCCTGAAGAGATCTGTGAGCATGGCTCTTATCTAATGGAGTAAGTCCCCACTAAGATTCACAGGAAACCCACAGAGTTTTTAACAGAATTATATTTTCAGAAACACTTCCAGCTTAGAATAAAAGGGATGGTGATAATACATAAGCAGGAGGGGCAGAGGGAGAGGGAGAGAGAATCTCAAGCAGATGCCCCACTGAGCATGGAGCCTGATGCGGGGCTCAATCCCAGCACCCTGAAATCATAACCCAAGCCGAAATCAGGAGTCAGATGCTTAATTGACTGAGCCACTGAGGCACCCCAGAATTTGAGAGGTTATCTTAATGCCTGTCCTACCATCATATTATTGGCAAATGAGGTGGAGGATAACTAGTCTCTTTAGTCACAGGTGTTCAGATCTAGATGAACTATACTTAAGGAGCTATGCCAAAGGAACTATACTCCAGGAGCTTCACACGTACCTAGAGCTGATCTAAATGACGAGATTCTGAACTTCAAGGTTAAGATAGATGTTTTAATGATAGGAAACATTTAAGGGTTCTGGGAGAAGGAAAATGTGTCCTGCGTATGAGAAGAATACTTTGTGGCCAAAGGATTAACAGTGGGTTTTTTGTTTGTTTCTTTGTTTTTAAATATGTCTACAAATTCTCTGATACTGCCTCATTCAAGAGGTGCAGGCTAATTCCCCTCCCCTCAGTGTGAACTGGGTGTGGTGACTTACTTCTAACAAATATAAAAAATGCAGAATAATGGTATGTGACTCCAGAGATTAGGTCATAGAAGGCACTGCAGCTTCCTCTTGTTCTGTCTTGGAGCACTCACTCTGAGAGAACCCAGCTGCCATGTAATGAGACACTCAAGCAACTCTGCAGAAAAGCCCATATGATAAAGAACTGAGACCCACCGCCAATCACCAGCAAGGAAGTGAGGCATCCTGCCAACAGCCATGGGAGTGAGTCATCTTAGAAATGTATCCTCCAGTGGCAGTTAAGTTGTCAGATGACTACAGTGCCAACCAACAGCTTAACTGCAATCTCATGAGAGAACCCAAACTTGAACCACTCAGCTAAGCACTGGTAGACCACTGGTCCTCAGAAACTACATGACAGGGGCGCCTGGGTGGCTCAGCTGGTTAAGTGTCTGCCTTTGGCTCAGGTCGTGATCCCAGGGCCCTGGGATTGAGCCCCACATTGGGCTCCTGGCTTAGTGGGGGCCTGTTTCTCCCTTTTCCTCTGCTACTCCCCCTGCTTGTGCACTCTCTATCTCTGTCAAATAAATTTTTAAAATCTTAAAAAAAAAAAAGAAACATGATATAATAAGTATTTGTATTGTAGATTGAGTTTTGAGAGCAATTTGTTACACAAAAAAAGTATTTTTTATTTTTTTTATTTTTGTAAAGATTTTATTTATTTATTTGAGACAGACAGAGAGCACAAGCAGGGAGGAGGACCAGAGCGACAGGGAGAAGTAGACTCCCTTCTGAGGAGGGGGCCTTATGCAGGGCTCAATCCCAGGACCCTGAGATCATGACCGGAGCCAAAGGCAGACGCCCAAACAACTGAGCCCCCCAGGCACCCCAAAAAGTATTTTTAAAAAACATAAATAACATAGGGGGTAAATAAATGCCATATGACTTGAACGTGTGAAAATAACAAAATAATAAAAAGTGGGGAAATAAGGTACAAAGAGGGAAAGAAGAAATAGTTCATCAACTATCTCAAAGGTGGGCATCAAAGAATATAATAAGCTGATAAATCAAGACATAGGTCTGAATCATACCTATTAGTAAAAGATCAACACTTAGAAAGCTAATACCATTGGTTCAGACTGAATGAGAGGTGAGGAGAGACATAGTTCTAATCAAATAAAACAATTAATTACTAAATATGACAATTAACTAAAGCAAACAAAATAAAAATAAACCCTAAATCTTAAATCAAAAACATTAACATCCATTTGGGAGAATCATTTCAGGTGACTTTATAATCCAGAATTGTATGTTCTTGGTGACATACATTAAAAAGAAAAACAACCAAAGAACTAAAGAGGAAACAGTTTCAGCTAAATTCTTTTTACAGAAAACTGTAGTAAAACATAATTACACAGAAATTATTATGGGTAATGAGATGACAAAGATATGTAAAAGAAGTACTAAGCATAGTAAACCTAGTTATGTTAATATCACAAAAAATTTGTTTTCAAGGAAAAAAATTTTAGAGATAAATAAGATCATTACATATGGTGAAAGAGGCAATGCACCAAAAAATATAATAATTANAAGTACTAAGCATAGTAAACCTAGTTATGTTAATATCACAAAAAATTTGTTTTCAAGGAAAAAAATTTTAGAAATAAGATCATTACATATGGTGAAAGAGGCAATGCACCAAAAAATATAATAATTAACAATAACCTAACATAAACTCAAAATATTTCTAAGTGACAGAATTATAAGGAGAATTTAGGTAATCTACAATTAAAAAGAGAGATTTAAACAAACCTACATTACAAACAAGTAATTGATAGATCAGATAGACAGAAAATGAATAAATATTAATAATATAATTTAGAAGGCTGACTTAAGAAATATACATATAAGTCTACACCAAAAAATCAGGATACATGCATGCTTAGAAAGCAATCATGAGAGGCGCCTGGGTGGCACAGCGGTTAAGCATCTGCCTTCGGCTCAGGTCATGATCCTGGCGTTCTGGTATCGAGCCCCGCGTCAGGCTCCTCCACTGGGAGCCTGCTTCTTCCTCTCCCACTCCCCCTGCTTGTGTTCCCTCTCTTGCCGGCTGTCTCTCTCTCTGTCAAATAAATAAATAAAATCTTTAAAAAAGNCCCCTGCTTGTGTTCCCTCTCTTGCCGGCTGTCTCTATCTCTGTCAAATAAATAAATAAAATCTTTAAAAAAGAAAAAAAAAAAAAAGAAAGAAAGCAGTCATGAAATATTTAAAAACCTGACCAGGGTTTAGGTCACAAAACAAATCTCAACCAAAAATCTTAAAAACTACTTTCTCATAACATGATATATAGTACAACTAGAAAGTAATGTCAAAAGTGGGCCCCCAAAGCTCATACATCAAAAAATAATAAAATACGTGTGAATAATTCATAGGTTAAAAAAGTATAATGAGAGGCACCTGGATGGCTGAATTGGTTAAGTGTCTGCCTTCAGCTCAGGTCATGATCCCAGGGTCCTGGGATTGAGCAGCACATAGGGCTTCTTGTTCAGCAGGGAGCATGCTTCTTCCCTCCCTTCTGCCCCTCCCCCCTGCTCGTGCGCGCTCTCTCTCTCTCTCAAATAAATAAATAAAATCTTAAAAAACATAAAAATTAGGAAATACACATTAAACAATAAGGAATTGCCACTTCTTACAAATCATAATGAGGGGGGAAAAGGAGTATTTTAAGTTTAACAGCACCAAGTTCTCTTGATGTTGGAAGTGAATAGTGCCCACTTTGATGTGTAAATTAGCAAACATTTATTCTTTGAGAAACAATTATTAATATCTAGGAAAAATTTCAGATTTGCATACATTAGAATCCAGTGATTCTGGCCACTCACATCGAATAACGTTAGCAAACCTTCAAATATCACAGTTCAGAGTGCCTACGGGGTCCTCTATCATTTCAATAGTAAAAGCTAACTGATATCACACATGCAGTCCCTAGGAGACATCTTAAAGGTAGAGTTTAACTTTTTTTTTTTAGGATTTTATTTATTTATTTGAGAGAGAGAGTGCACATGAGTGTGGGGGAGGAGCAGAGGCAGAGGGAGAGGCAGACTCCCCGCTGAGCAGGAAGCCCCTTGCGGAAATTGATCCCAGGACCCTGGGATAATGACCTGAGCTAAACGCAGATGCTTAACCAACTGAGCCACCCAGGAGCCCAGTAAAGCTTAACTTGTAAATGTTCGAAAGTTTTTCTGTAACAGAATGCTTCCACGCATTACTTTGAAACAGGAATGAATTGACAAGTCATAATTTCTTATTAGCATGTAAATCAGTCATATAATGGATCATCTGCCAAATCCATAGTCTGTTGACAGTCAAGCCAAGGCATTTAAGGTAGGCTTTCCCTCACTTAAAAAAATAAGGCATCTTGGAAAAAAGGTACCAAGGATGCTCTGACTTCCAGCAATCATAGTAGTATGAATATACAAAGAGCAGAGGGTTCCACACGAGCTGAACTGTTTAGAAGTGTTGTAAATTGTTTAAGGATCCAGAGAATGATTTTTTTGCTTCAAATTAAAATACTATACAAATAAAACAAGAAAATAGTGTTAAGGGGGAAGATGTTACATGAATGACTTCCACATCACCTGACCCCAAAATGTAAAGTAATTCTTGGGGGAAAATGCATCATAAAGTGCATGGCCTCACATAAAGATGACTTATAGACAACTACTAATATTTATTCATTGGAAGGGTGCCTGGGTGGTGCAGTCAACTGAGCATCTGACTCTTGGTTTTGACTCGGGGTCCAGCTCTTTGCTCAGTAGGGAGTCTGCTTAAGACTGTCTCTCCCTCTCCTGGTGTCCCTACCCCCCTCTCAAATAAATAAATAAAAATCTTTTAAAAAATGTTTATTTATTGGAATTAAATAGGAATACAAGAAAACAGAGAAAAACCAAATTTCTCACCAAAATGGTCAGAAACTTTCATGAAGTCTCATTTCTTTTGTCTAGATATAATCTAGGGGTTCATGACCAAGAAAATACAGATTATTTTTAACTCCTGTAAATATAACCAATTCACTACAGTTAATGATCTAATTATAATACAATGTCTCCTTTTAGAGAAAAGATATTTCAATTATTTATGTGCTTTTCTGCATGACTAACATCATAATTTCAAGAGTATATTAAATTTATCAGGATATTATACATTCACTTTCATAGATGAAAGAAAGGTTACAGTCCCCTAGATAGTAGAAATAAAATAACCTAGAATGAAATAACCCATATGTATATTAAAATAGAATTTGTGAAAATGAAGCCTGCCAGATATTAGAAATGATCTCATTATAAAATCTTCAGGTTCTCATTTCTCGGAAAAGCCATAATTACAACCTTATCTTTTTAGTGACCAATTACTGTATTCAGGGTATTTTCTGAAATAAATGCTTTGCTATTTTATGACTTGCCTATCTGTATTTCTAGTTCCAAGAATAGAAATCTACAATACAGCCATCTCCATAAATAAGAAGTCTGAAATAAATAACACTGTATCACAAGTACAAAACCCTTAAATTTTAGATGAAATGTAAAATAGAAATCTTTATTTGCATAAATAAAATACTTAGATGGAAACCTTGATATCACTCCAATTTATCAAATTAGGTCATTAGAGCTTCCAAACTGACAAGAAAAAAGTGTATGCCTGTGCCATACAAAGTAAATTGGCCAGCTTTTCTAACGAGCTAGTTTCTTTTATTAGAAGGAAAGAGTAGCTGATTTGCATTCCCAAAATATAAAGGTTTGAAAAATCTTATTATTCTAAAAAGGATAACTTTTTCCTACACAAAGTAATGTTCTTACTTTCCATTTTTGTTACTAAACTATTCACAGTGTAAGCACTCTCAGTGTGTAGGTATATATGTGTTGTATAGGGGCTAGAAAAACAGAGTGCAGACGAATGTGACAACATCCGCACAAAACACCCTCTTCTAATACTTGCCATGAGAAACACCACCAGAAACAGGATTCAGTCCTCTGAAGTGACCATTGTTCTAGTCCCTCACTCCCAAAATCATTTGGAGAATACAAAACAGAAGAATTACACAACCTCATTAGAACATGTTTGATATTTAAGTATCACTTGAAAAATGATGGATAATCACTGCTAAAATCCAGCTACTTTCCAAATTGATATGAATGGATCCCTTCCCTCAAAAGCACTGGCTTAGGAGAAAAGTGTCTCGTATTCAAGGCTGATATAATCTCTCAATCTTCATATTGAGCAAATGAATGAGGACCTGGTAAACCAGCTTGGAAAAGAAGTCAGCCAAGCATTGGAGGAAAAATGATCTGTAATAGCTCCTACCTCTGGTTATCTTTTTCCTTCCTTGCTAGAAATGTGCTGCTCAATTTTTTTTTAATTTTATCTCCTTAAATCATTTATTCTCTCAGCTTTTGGGCTTATTCAATGAACAGAGAGGACTCTTTAAGTAGTCCAAAAATGAAACTGATATTCAAATCTTTCTTGGATTATAGTTAAGGTTTCTCAACAGTGATAACATTGATATTTTGGGCCAGATCATTCTTTGTTGTATGGGGCTGCCCTGTGCATATAAGATATTTAATAGCATCTTTGGCCTCTACCCACTAGATACTACAGGGAATTCCCTCATACTCTCAGCTATGTAATACCCAGGAATATCTCCAAACATCACCAAAATGCCTTTGGGATAAAAACAGCCCATCCCCTTGAGAACCCCTGGATTAAGGTGGGGGTTTTTTTCTTTAACATTTGTGATGGAGATGCAGGAGAAATAGGCTATACACTCAAATAGAAACAAACCAAAACAAAACAATTAAATGCCCTAACTTGAGATAATAATAAAAGTACTCAGAGGCTCTTTCCAGGGCATGATTAAGTTCTAGCCTATAACGTTTTTGAGAATAGTGATGTGATAGTTAATTTTATTTATCAACTTGACTGGGCCACAGATATTTGAGTGCTCAGATATTTGGTTAAACATTATTCTGGGTGTGTTTGTGAGGCTGTTTCTAGATGAGATTAACATTTGAATTAGTATGGGGTGCCTGGGTGGCTCAGTCATTAAGCATCTGCCTTCGGATCAGGGCATGATCCCAGCGTTCTGGGATGGAATCACACATCAGGCTCTTCCTCTGGGAGCCTGCTTCTTCCTCTCCCACTCCCCCTGCTTGTGTTCCCTCTCTCGCTGGCTGTCTCTCTCTGTGTCAAATAAATAAATAAAATCTCAAAAAAAAAAACATTTGAATTGGTAGACTGAGCAAAGTAGATTGCCCTCCCTGATGTGGGTGAGCCTCATCCAACCAGTTGAAGGCCTGAATAGACCAAAATGGTTGACTCTTCTCCCAAGCAAGGGAATTGTTTCTACCTGACTGCTGTCTTCAAGCTAGGAGATTGGCTTTTTTTACCTTCTAACATAACCAAAACATCTGTTCTTCCTGAGTCTCAATCCTGATGGCCTTTGGACTAAAGCTACACCATTGCTACTTCTAGTTCTCAGGTCTTCAGATTCATACTGGGACCCAAACTGGGTGTCCACCTTGCTGATTCACCCTACAAGATCTTAGAATTTGTCAGCCTCCACAACAGTATGAGCCAATTCTTCATAATAAATATATCTTCTTTATTCATATTTATATTATTATAGTATTTATAATTTATAGTTTATTTATTTATGATATATATCATACATGTGTGGCATATATTGATATATATATTATTTATGATATGTGTGTATATATATATATACACACACACATACATCCTATTGATTCTGCCTTTCTGGAAAACGCTAATACAAATGACCTGGTCTTTTGGGGGAAGAACGTAGGGAAAAAAAGAAAGGAAGACCTGGTTAAACATCTTTACTCGAACAAAAAAATCTGTACACAAATATATGTTGAACTATACTGAACTAGTCAGTGGCTCAATACATGAAAGGCATAATTTGGTTCTCCTAAGTTTTACATTCAATTTCCAAAAGGAAAAGTTAGTCTTTATACCCAGGTCACAGGCAGTGCTTACTTTCTTTCTCATAAGCCTTATGTGAATATAGATCACTTTATTAACTTTCTTTGTCTGTGAAATAAAACAATCTAATCCCTTTAGTGCAACTTCCCTAGATCTCCTTCTTATAATTCCATTAATGTTGTAATAAATTTTTATTTCTGTTTCACATTCAATTTGTGAATCCCTGAAGAACTCTGCCCTTCTCTTGTGGCACACAGTTAAAGAAGAAAATTAGGTTTCTTGGATTCCCCCACCCCATATATTTCAAGGTTAGAATTGGTCAAAAGAGTTGCTTGGGTGAATTTTGGAATGTTGGAGTGAAAGTTTTCATCGTCAGACATGATGACACACAGTTGCAGGTGTGCCCAGCAGGTCCCACTTTATCCTTCATTCCATATCCAGTCCTTTTCCCTAATTGCTCATCTTCCTGACTGACAGTGATTCCAGACCCAAAACAACCGCTTGTCTACAGACACACATGGGGGGAGCCAAATAGAAGCAACGGCTTCCCATGCATTTCCCCATGAGCTTCTCCCTTTCTGTTTCACCTTGGTGACTAGATGTGGTTGATTTCTCAGATGAACATGTTAATGACTCCTTTCCTGAACTTCCAACTCCCCTCTGGACCTTTCTTTCCCCAGATCCTGCACTTCTGTAGATAGAAGTCCCATAATAAATTCCTCATTCCAAAACTCACAGTGACTCTGCTCCCCTGACTGAAACTTAACTGATAAATACCCCACATTGCCTATGTTATATTTTATAAAATAGCATAAACCCACAAAAATGATGCCTCAGTCATGAATAGGAGAGTTTCCTAGTACACTGCTTCCCTTGTATTTAGGATCAGATCCCTAACATTTTCCTTTCTTGGATTCTTCATTGTTGTGGATTGAATTGGGAAAGATGACATATACACTGGAAAGATGTGAAGGCACACAGGGAGAAGAAAGCCATGTGATGTGAGTAATGCATTTACAAGTCAAAGAATGCCAAGGATTGCTAGAAAACACCAGGAGCTAGAAGGGCAAGGAAGGACCCTCCCCTAGAGCTGTCAGAGAAGCAAGGCCCTGCTGATACTTGGATTTAGGACTTCTAACCTCCAGAACTAGGAAACAATAAATTTCTGTTGCTTTAAGCTACCCAGTTTTTGGTTCTTTGTTATGGCAGCCCCAGGAAACTAATGTACTCATTATGCTACCTCCAATGGAGACAGCTATTGTGAGGTCACTGCCAAGTAGGGCATAGCTGTCTATTACCAGTGCATTTTATACTCTGATGTCAGAGGCAGAGAACTGTCTTTCATTCCTCCAGGAATTGAATGAATGCATCCATAATTCTGCATGGGACAAGTGATTCTAGGTTATTGCATTTAATGATGTGTTGCTAAAGATATAATAAAAGGCAAGTCAATACAAGAAATAACTTATAACTCTGTCAAGGCCCAGACTTAACCTAGATTCCTTACCAGGAAATATCTTCCTCAGTTTTGATCTGCTGCTCACGACTAATAGCAGCTTACTGCTTTCTCCAACAACGTCACCAGAAACACTTCATTTCTCAGAGTAAAATGACCCTTCACTTCATTTCTATAAAACCCAACTGTTGAACTTTATCTTGACCTCTTGCCAGAATAACTGAAAACTGAAATGTCTATACTCTTTAAAGAAACTACATTCCCATCAGCCCCAAATGTGTGATCTATCCCTGTGCCCTAACAAAAACAAATTCATAAAAATGTAATAGTACATTTTTCAAAGACTTAGGTTAAAGAGATCTTGGAGCCCAATCTCACAGATTGTTATCTGATGAAGATGATGATGTAAAAATGATCAGGATATGATAAAATTTAAAAGCATGTTATTAGTGAAGAATCACTGAGACAAGGTCCAGGACAGGACAAAAATTCAGAGAAGAAAGCCTGGAATATTTTACCCTTAGGCTGGTGACCAATTCTAGAAAAAGTAGCTGAGTGACTGAGCAATGTTCTTGACAGCTTCAGGGCTAGACAGGAAAAAAGCTGGATTGTGAGGCACTCCATGTTTTCGGTTGGGACGCCAAAAGGCTACACTGCTGGAATAAGAGTGCACTGGAAGTAATTGCCCTCACAAAGACTGCATCCTAGCTTCATGCCATCTGGGTGACACAAAAATCTCAATTCCTGAAATTGGTTTTAGGAAATGCTAGATAAAGTCAATCCTGATTATTCATCTATTCAATAAAATTTATTTGTAACCCCCAAATCAATACTCATGGCATTTTCATGGTCATTTGAGGACATGCACAGAGTGGCAAAACATTTGAGTCACTCAACATACATATTTCCAATTGAGATCAAACAAGGTGATGTTCTGCCTTCCTATGTCAGCTCTCATATTCTTTTTGCAGTCTACTTAGTTCTATATTCTTCCAATTTTGTGCTTTTTGGTGATGATTTTGTTGCTTAAAATGGCCTCCAAATGGAGTGCTTAAGTGTTGTCTAGTGTTCCTAAGTATGAGAAGGCTCCTTAGGTAGAAAATATCTGTGCTAAATAAGCTTCATTCTACAGTCATTGGCTGTGAGTTCAATATTAGTGAATCACCAATACAATATGTTCAGAAAAAGAAAGAGGAAATTTATCAATCCATAAACAAGGCCACTGAGGAAGGTGCAAAAATAACATCCATAGTGTGTGATGAAGCCATGGAGAAGTGGCTACATTTGTGGATTCGTGAGATGACAACAAATAAGAAAAGTAGAATGACCAGCATAGTCATGAGACTAAAAGTCAGAAATTTATAGTCACGTTACCCAGGATCAGGAAATTGTTAAACCCTTCTTGCCTAGTGCTGTTGCCTTATACATTTCAAAAGTTGATATAGGCAAAAAATGTTAAAAGTATAAGCAAGGGAGGTTCTGCAGATCAGGAAACTACAGGAGAATTTGTTTAATATCTGCTAAGTGTTATGGGAAAAGGTTTCTGAGGAAGAGCTGTTTCAATGCTGATGAGACTGGCTTGTTTTAGAAGGATGTTAGCAAATGAACCTATAGACCGTGTAACTAATTCTTTGTGAAGAAATCTGTGTGTGTGTGTGTGTGTGTGTGTGTGTGTGTGTGTGTGTGTGTAAAAATTAAGGTGTCTCTATGGGGTACCTGGGTAGCTCAGTTGCAGGCTGCTGACTCTTGACTTCTGTTCAGGTCCTGATCTCAGGGTCGTTCAAGCTGTGTGTTGGCTCTGCACTCAGTCTGCTTGAGGATTCTCTCTGCCTCTCTCTGCCTTCTCCCACTCACATGCTCTCTGTCTAGAATAAATATATAAATCTTTTTTTAAAAATTAAGGTGTCTTTAAACAAAAATACACATAAGATAAGGTTACATATTGATTAGTTGATGATAAGGTTGTGATCGGAGGCTCACGGGAACTTATTTCTGTATTTCTCCTAGGAACAAAAGTTCCATATTTGTTCACAGTGACTTTATGGAATATAACTATGGTGAATAATAAGAATCAACTTTACTGGGTGCCCTGCATGCTAGATAAAAACAAATGAAATTTGTTGCACGGAAAAAAAAACAGATAATGGAAAAGGGTTTCTGATATTGGAATTATTAAACACAGACTTGTAATTAATTATGCTTTTGTTTGAGCAGACAAAATTCTACATTCACAAAGATTTTAAAAAGATAGGAAATATAGCAAATAACTGAGAAATATATACAATTGGTATGGCTTGTTTGAAAAACTACCATCAGAAAATCTAAAATGAAAAAATAAAATATGCAAAAGTAAGAACTCAGTGAATGCGTTTGCTATGGATTGAATATCCCCCCAAATTTGTATGTGGAAATTCTAACCCCCAGTGTAATGCTATTAAGAAATGGGGCATTTGGGAGACAATTAAAGTGTGAGGGTGGAGTCCTCAAATAGGATTAGTGCCCTTATAAAAGAGACACCAGAGAGCCTCCTCACACCTTCTACTATGGGAGGACAAGTGAGGAAAGCACAGTCTACAAAACAGGAAAAATCACCAGACACCAAATCTGCTGGCACTTTGATCTTTGACTTTCTAGCCTCCAGAACTGTGAGAAATAAATACTTGTTCTTTAAGCCACCCAGTCTATGATGTTTTTGTTATTGAAGCCCAAATGGACGAGACACTATTTAATGTCTACATATTCATTCAGTCCAATATAGTAAAACTGGTGAAAAAAAAAAAAAAAGAGAGAGAGAGAGAGAGAAAATGTCAAGAGTTAGAAAAGAAAGATTCCCTTCAAAGGAACAAAAGTAAAACTGACTTCTAATTTCTCAACAGATTTAGTGAAAGTCGACAAGCAACAGAATGAAATTTTTAATGTGCTGAAAGATTTCTACAAACCTAGAAAGCTAAAATAAAGAATTTATTCCATTTTTAAGAATTAGGATAAAATGACATTTTCAGATAAATAAAACTAAAATGATTTGCCACTAGCAGAGCCACACTAAATAAAATATTAAAAGGTATTCTTTAGGGAAAAAAATCTAAACAAGAAAAAGATACAATAAGGAATAAATGAAAAAAATAATATGTGGGTATATTCAAATGAATAATGACTGTATAAAATTTTTTAAATGTCTTAAGAGGTTTGAAATACAAGAGAATTAAAATAAGAAGGCAAGAATAGGACAGAAGACAGGAGAGGGATATATGGTGTTAAAGTGTTCTAAATTTCTTGATTGAGAGGACGAAAACATCAATTAACATTAGAAGAGAAGTGTGGTAGAATTATTTTTAAATAGTCAAAAAAATGAAAACAATCCACACTTGCATCAACAGTAAAGTAGATTAAATTATGATATATTCATACAATTTAACACTACACAACAATGAAAGTAAGTTAACTATAGCCTGTGACTAAACCTCCAAAAAATCGTGTTTCAGAGAAAGAAGTCAGACCAAAAAAAAAAAAAAAAAACCAACACAAAAAAACACAACAACACATATCTAATCATTCTATATGAATAAAATACAAAAACAGGCAAAATTAAATTTTGGTGTTAGTAATTAGACTTAGGCAATAAAAATACAAAGAAAATCAAAGTACTCATCAACATACAATTTAGAATACTGGCTACCTTTGGGTGGGAAGTACTGGGACTGGGAGGAAAGCTTTAGAGGGTTTCTGAACTGCCAAAGCTGACAATGCTGGATTTCATGTGACCCTTGCAGTGATTGCTCAGGTGCTTGCTTTGAGATATAATGTCCGGCTGTACATTTTATTTTCCATACCATTCTGTATGCATTTCATGGTAAAAATATTTTTTTTTGTTTTTTTTTGTTTGTTTGTTTGTTTTTATAATTAATTTTATTTTATTATATTATGTTAATCACCATACAGTACATCCCCTGATTCTGATGNATTTTATGTGCATATATACATTTGAAACACTGGAAGGGTTTTCTCTAAACTGCTAACAAAATCATTTTTTATTTCTGTTTATTTTCTGACTCTACAAATTTTCTACAACGAATGTTGTGTGCTTCCAAATGTTCATCCATTACATGAAAATGTTATAATTAATTTAAGCAATATCATAAAGGACATTTATACTGCTTTCCATTTCTTTCACTCATATGTGTAACCATCCTTCTACATGTATATCTGCACCTTTTGTTATGAAATAAATTCCTAGAAGCTAAATTACTGGGTCAAAAGTCAAAATATTTGATATCTGCTTGGTACTGCCATATTGTTCTATAAAAACATTTCCACACATTCTTCAAACATTAGATGCTGTGAGGATCTGAAAAATGGCCTCCAAAGAACAAAGTCTTAATCCCTGGAACCTGATGAATATTACCTTAAATGGAAAATGGACTTTGCAGATGTAATTAAGTTAAGGATCTTGAGGAAATTTCTCTAAATTATCTGGAATGGCCCCCAATACAATCAGAGCCCCAAATATAATCACAAATGTCTTTATAAGAGAGATTTGCTGTAGAAGTAGATGTGATGATGAAATCAAGACATTAGAGACATGTGAGGAAGGAATGTAGGTGGCCTCCAGACACTAGAGACGAATTCTCCTCTAGGTCCTCTAGAAGGAAGCAGCTCCGCTAATGCCTTGACGTTAGTCCAATGAAACTGCAGACTTCTGGCCTCCAGAATTGTAGAATAAATTCATGTTGTTTTAAGCCATGCAGTTGGTGGTAATTCGTTACAGCAGCCATGGGAAACTAATATAGATCTTATCACTTTTTAATTTTTGCCAATTTGATGATTCAAAAAATTATCTGCTTATTCTTTCTTTCTTTGTTACATCAGAAAGGTTGGTCAGCTTTTCTTACGTTTTTTTCATTAGTGTTTTTTCTGTGAATCATCTGTTCATACCCCTCCCCCTTTTTGATATTATTGTGCATATATGTATATATACATATTAGACATATGTATTTTATATATATGTAATCTCCTTACTATCTTCCCATTTCTGTCAAAAAAATAAAGTATTTGACTCTGAATCCTTTGAGTGGTTGAGATCTTATTACTCATGATAGACATCCCTAAAACTAACTGCTTATCTGAATTTATGAGGCAATCTAACTGCTTGTCTGAATTTTTGAGCCCATTGCTGACCACTGCATTTCTGCAAAACTCTCAGACTAATATTTCACCTCCCTTATATCAACTATGTCCTCATGCCTCAACCAGCCTTATGCCTACAGACAGGTAAACTCACAGCTGTGATATATGTACAGCACCACCACCACCACCACCGCCCGAAAAAACAAGGAATTCATTATTATTTTCTTTTTTAAAATTTATGTCCTCCCTCACTCATCTTCTGGACTTGACATCACTGCCTTGGCTTTCAAAGTCTAACATTGGCTCCCAAATATGTCATGAATGCTACTATCTTGGACCGAACTTTGACTTAGCATTTTCACTATGGACCAGGTGTATCATTTCTGTGGCTTTTGAAACAAATGTGCTGGAACCCTATGCCAAACTTACACAATACATTGTATGTTTATCTAGCTCTGAAATTAAACTCCCAGTAATTATAAGCCCATACTCTTTCTTGTGGACATCCTAGTCCAGTCCTTCCTGTCCCTTGTATTCTTCGGTAATACAGGTGCTGCAGCTTGTATTCCTTCCAAGTGAACTTCCTTCCCACACATGGGAACTGAATATATTGGACAATCATCAACAGCCATACACTTTCATACATAATCCATACATCTGACCATTTCTTTCTGGAATCTGAAACTGTGTTCTGTACTTCTAGCACTGTCCTTCCATGCATCTAAACCCTCCTACCCCTACTCCCCTACTGTTCATATCCCACTCCACCATGAAGGTCCTGGCCACTTTCAGTTGCTCCATATAACTGCAGATAACCTTTTCATGTCAAGTTTTATGTTAATATAATTAACCTACTTCTTGAGGTTGTTAGGTAATGGATATAGAATTGTGAACATCTAAGGCATGATTATTTATCAAGTTAGTTGAAACAGAAGTAAATTTATACTCAAATGTGGTCTGGAATCATATCCATAGCTCTAATTATAATTCATTTCAAGATCCGGCATATACTCCTATTTCCACTATTAATGAAATGAAATGTTATATCAAAGACAATTATATTAAACCCTCAATAAAATCTGATTGATGTCAGGTGAAAACCTTCTATTGAATTTTACTTAAGTGAGAAATCTATGTTTTACTCACTTTGCTCAAAATCAATCAAGTTACCAAGGACATAAAATATTCCAAGCGCAAATTAATGCCTCATAAGAAAGGCAGTTTACAAANCTATTGAATTTTACTTAAGTGAGAAATCTATGTTTTACTCACTTTGCTCAAAATCAATCAAGTTACCAAGGACATAAAATATTCCAAGCGCAAATTAATGCCTCATAAGAAAGGCAGTTTACAAAGGTAATCTACATATATAAACAATAGAGAACACTCAAAGGCAGTATTTTTATAGTTTTAGAAGTATTCAAAGTAAATTTTACCTTCATCCAGAACTTCTGAAGGCCTGAAGTAAAGCTTTTATTACAAGGTAGATTAAAGAAAATCACCTAAAAGTGAGTCATTTTCTCAAATAAATTCAAATACTATTACCTTAATTCTCAGTTCATTTCTGAGTATAGAAAGTTATTGGAATATTCAAAAAATAAGAGTAATGATATTCCACTCTGTCTTGATGGCTACATAGTAATTCCAAAATTGGCCTCATATTATTGTCTCACAAACTAAAATGAAATGTAGTAGACCTGGTGCACTATATGTGTGTGCACGTGCACACACACGCATGAGAGAGAGAGAGAGAAAGAGATATGCAACATCTCTTCCTTTGGGGAAATTCCTCTCATTCACATCATTTGTTGAGGTGAGGTTGACTTCCATCAGGTAGGACTAATTAGAGTTCTCCCTGGTATTTCCCCAAAGCCTTAGGAAAAATAATTACTTTCTCCAGGGTCTGAAGCTTTGAGGGTCTTGTGAGGCCAAAGCCTCTACTGGCCATTTTACAACCTCACAGAGTCTATGAAAATAAAGCCAACACAAAGACAGAGACAGAGACAGAATTGAACCCTATTTGTAATGTTTAAGTACTTGTAATGAGGTCATACATGAAATTCTGCTATTTTTGTATACTTACTAATATCGTTAATAAATATTTTCTAGGTTAGGATGGCAGAGGACTAGGGGGATCCTAAATTTGTCTCATCCCTCAAACACAGCTAGATAGTTACCAAATCATTCTGAACACCCAAGAAAATTAATCGGAGGTCTGAGAGAACAAAAGCTGCAAATTAGAAAAGCGGCCACCTTTTGGAAGGTAGGAGGTGTAGAGAGTTGATTTGGGAGAGAAATAACTCTGGATACCACAGCGGGGAGGAAGCCCTGCTTACGGAGGCTACTGCAAAGTATAATAAGCCCAGAATGCAAAATCTTAACTGTTAGAAGTTGGCTACCTTGGTGGAGGTGACTGGCTTAAAGGTGCTCAGGTGGCAAAATGAGGCAGAGTCCCAGGAGTGACAGCATGGTCCGAGAATTCTCTGGGTCACAAGAACAACGGGTGGCACCAACATGCTACACTGTTCATAATCATAGGAGCGGGGATGTCAGCTGAGAGCAGCGAGTCTAAGTGCAGCTTTCTGCTCCATTTTGCCACGGACTTCGAACCCTTGCACAGTTGTTGGACTGCTTTGCTGGGACTGGTTCGCAAAAGTGTGGTGAGACCCTCCTCCAGAGGATCAGTATGGGTCAGCACCACAGGAGTCCCTAAATTTGAAGTTTGAAACGCAGTCACGTAACTGAGATACGAAAAGGCCAGACACAGGCAATGTGAATGCAGGTATCTGACAGAAACTAGGGGCATAAGAGGAGTGACTGACTGCTCTTCTCTGATGGCTCCCAGAAAAATGGGGGGAGCGAACTTTCAGCTGCGGGGATAGGGAGCAAGATACCAACATATTCCACATGCCCGACAGTACTGAAAGACTTCAGGGAGCAAAACAGCGCCACTTAGTGAAGGCCGGAGTTACTTACATCAAGCTCCTCCTCCCTGAGCCCTGAAGGCTCATTTCCTGTAAGGGCAAGTCCATCTGAGAATCAGTGCAACAGGCCCCTGCCCCAGAAGACCAGCACAAACAATTCCCTAACAGCAAGTCTCCTGATCATAGAGTGCTGCGAAGCTTCAGCTCTAGGGGAAATAGGATCTAGCTTCCTTTCCCTTTTTTAAAATATTTAAATTATTTTTTCACTTATTTTCTTATGTTTTCAATTCCTTTCTGATTTGTTATTATTTATTTTTTTACATACGTAAGTGTATATATTCATGTTTCTTAAATTTTTTGTTATTTCATTTTACTTTATGTTACTTTTTAAAATATTTGGATCCAGATTCTTTTAGCAAGCAGACCAAAAGACACCCAGGATCTAGTTTTTTTGTGTTTTTGTTTTGTTTGTTTTGATTTTTATTTCTTCTTTTCTGGACAAAATGATGAGATGGAGAAATTCACCCCAAAGAAAGAACAAGTAGAACTCATGGCCAAGGATTTAATCAATACAGATGTAAGTAAGATGTCTGAACTAGGATTTAAAACAATGATTATAAGGATACTAGCTGGGCTTAGAAAAATCATAGAAGACACTAGCAAACCCCTTACTGCAGAGATAAAAGAACTAAAATCTAGTTAGGCTAAAATTAAAAATGCTATAACCAAGAGGCAAACCCAAATGGATGCCATAAAAATGAGATGGACAAAGCAGATGAATGNATGCCATAAAAATGAGATGGACAAAGCAGAGGAATGAATCAATCATATAGAAGATAAATTATGGAAGATAGTGAAGTTAAAAGGAAGAGAGAAACAAAGACAATGGATCACAAAGGCAGACTTAGGGAACTCAGCATTTATCAAAATGGAGTAACATTCATATATAGGAGTCCAGAAATGAAGAGAGAGAAAAAGGGGCAGAAGGTTTATTTAAGCAAATCAGAGCTGAACAANTAAGCAAATCAGAGCTGAACACTTCTCCAATCTGGGGAAGGACACAGACATCAAAATCCAGGAACCACAGAGAACTCCCATCAAGTTCAACAAAAGCCAACCATCACAAAGGCATATCATAGTCAATGTAACAAAATATACAGACAAGGAAAGAATCCTGAAAGCAGCAAGGGAAAAAAGTCCTTAACCTACAAGGGAAGACAGATCACATTCACAGCAGATCGGTCCACAGAAAAATGGCAGGGCAGAAGACTGGCAGGATATATTCAATGTGCTGAATGGGAAAAATATGCAGCCAAACATATTTTATCCAGCAAGGCTGTCATTCATAAAGAAGGAGATATATAGAGTTTCCCAGACAAACAAAAACTAAAGGAGTTTGAGATCACTAAACCAGCTCTGCAAGAAATTTGAAGGGGGACTCTTTGGAGAAAAAAAGACCAAAGACAACAAAGACTGAAAAGGAAGAAAGAACATCACCAGAAACACCAACTCTACAGGTAAGACAATGGCACTAAATTCCTATCTTTCAATAAATACTCTGAATGTAAATGGACTAAATGGTCCAATCAAAGTACATATGGTATCAGAATGGATTAAAAAAAAAAACAAGATCCATTTATATGCTGCCTATAAGAGACTCACTTTAGACCTAAAGACACCTGCAGATGGAAAGTGAGGGGATGGAGAACAATCTATTATGCTAAAGGACATCAAAAGAAAGCTGGGGTAGCCATACTTATATCAGGCAGACTAGATTTTAAAATAAAAACTGTAATAAGCAATGAAGAAGGGCAATATATCCTCATTAAGGGGTCTATCCATCAAGATCTGACTATTGTAAATGTTTATGCTCCCAACATGGGAGCACCCAAATACATAAATCAATTAATAACAAACATAAAGAAAATTCATTGATAACAATACAATACTAGTAAGAGACTTTAACACCCCACTTACAGCATTGGACAGATCATCAAAGCAGAAAATCAACAGGGAAACAGTGGTTTTGAATGACAAACTGGATCAGATGGACTTAACAGATATATTCAGAACATTTCATCATAAAGCAGAATACACATTCCTTTCAAGTGCACATGGGACCTTCTCCAGGATAGATCACATACTGGGTCATATCAGCCCTCAACAAGTACAAAAAGAGCAAGATTATAGCATGCATATTTTCAGACTACAACATTATGAAACTTGAAGTCAACCACAATAAAAATTTGGAAAAACTTTAAATACATGGAGGTTAAAGAATATCCTACTGAAGAATGGGGTTAACCAAGAAATTAAAGAAGAAATTTAAAAAATGCATGGAAACAAATGAAAATGAAAACACATCAGTCCAGAACCTTTGGGATACAGAGAAGGCCATCCTAAGAGGGAAGTATATAGCAATACAGGCCTACCTCAAAAAGCAAGAAAAGTCCCAAACACACAACCTAAACTTACCACCTTAAGGAGCTTAATGAGGAACAGGAAATAAAGCATAAAGCAATCAGAAGAAGGGAAATAATAAAGATGAGGGCAGAAATAAACAATATAGAAATAAGCAAACAAAACCCAGTAGAATAGATCAATGACACTAGGAGCTGATTATTCAAAAGAATTAATAAAATTGGTAAACCCCTGGCTTAGCCAGACTTACCAAAAAGAAAAGAAAAGAAGAGAGAAATAAATAAAAACATGAATGAAAGGGGAGAGATCATAACCAACACCACAGAAATACAAATAATTATAACAAAATATTACAAAAAATTATATGGCAAAAATTGGGCAATCTGGAAGAAATGGAAAAATTCCTAGAAACTTACAAACAACCAAAACTGAAACAGGAAGAAATAGAAAATTTGAACAGACACATAACCAGCAAGGAAATTGAATCAGTAATCAAAATTCTCCCAACAAACAAAAAAATCCAGGGCCAGATGAATTCCCAGGAGAATTCTACCAAACATTTGAAGAAGAGTTAATGCCTATTCTCAAATTGTTCCAAAAAAAAAATACAAATGGAAGGAAAACTTCCAAACTCATTCTATGAAGCCAACATATCCTTGATTCCAAAACCAGACAAACACCCCACTAAAAAGGAGAATTATAGGCCAATATCCCTGATGAACGTGGATGTAAAAATTCTCAACAAGCTGCTAGCAAATCAAATTCAATAGTACATTAAAAGAATTATTCATCATGATCAAGTGGGATTCATTCCTGGGCTGCCGGGTTGGTTAAATATTTACAAATCAATCAGCAAGATACACCACATTAACAAAAGAAAGGATTAGAAAGGATAAGATCTTCTCAATAGATGCAGGAAAAGGATTTGACAAAATACAGCATCTTTTCTTTATAAAAATCCTCAACAAATTAGGAATTGACGGAACATACCTCAACATCATAAAGGCCATAGACAAAAGACCACAGCTAATATCATCCTCAATGAGGAAAAACTGAGAGCCTTTCCCCTACAGTCAAGAGCAAGGCAAAGATGTCCAATCTCATCATTACTATTTAACATAATAGTGGAAGTCTTAGCCTCAGCAATCAGACAACAAAAAGAAATAAAAGGCACCCAAATTGCAAGGAAGAAGTCAAACTTTCATTATTTGCAGATTACATAATACTCTATGTAGAAAACCTGAAAGATTCCTTAAAAAAATTGCTAGAACTGATATATGAATTCAACAAAGTTGCAGGATATAAAATCAATGTGAGGAAATCTGTTGCATTTTTATACATCAGTAATGAAGCAGAAAAAGAAATCAAGAATTCCATCCCATTTGCAATTGCATCAAAAACAAGATATTTAGGAATAAACCTAACCGAAGAGGTAAAAGATCAGTATTCTGGAAATAATAGAACACTTACAAAAGAAATTGAAGATGACACAAAGAAATTTAAAAGCATTCCATGCTCATTGATTGGAAGAACAAACATTGCTGAAATGTCTATACTACCCAGAAAAATCTACACATTTAATGCAATCCTTATCAAAATACCACCAGCATTTTTCACAGAGCTAGAACAAACAATCCTGAAATTTGATAGAACCACAAAAGACCCCAAATACCAAGAGAAATTCTGAAAAAGAAAAACAAAACTGGAGGCATCAGGATTCCCGATTTCAAGGTATATTACAAAGCTGTAATCATCAAGACAATATAGTACTAGCATAAAAACAAACACATAGATCAATGGAAGAGAATAAAGAACCCAGAAATATGCCCATAATTATATGGTCAACCAATCTTCAACAAAGCAGGAAAGAATATCCAATGGGAAAAAAGACAGTATCTTCCAGAATTAGTATTGGGAACACTGGACAGCAACATGCAGAAGAACAAAATTGGACCACTTTCTCACACCATACACAAAAATAAACTCAAAGTGGATCAAAAATCTAAATGTGAGACAGGAAACCATCAAAACACTAGAGGAGAACATAGGCAATGACCTCTTTGATCTCGGCCATAGCAACTTCTTACTAGACACATCTCCTGAAGCAAGAGAAACAAAAGCAAAAATGAACTATTGGGATTTCATCAAGATAAAAATCTTCTGCACAGCAAACAATCAACAAAACTAAAAAAATATCTGATAGAATGGGAGAAGATATTTGCACATGACATATCTGATAAAGGGTTAGTATACAAAATCTATAAAGAACCTATCAAACTCAATACCCAAGGAACAAATAACACAATTAAGAAATGGGCAGAAGACAAGAATAGACATTTTTCTAAAGAAGACATCTAGATGGCTAACAGACACATGAAAAAATGCTCAACATCACTCATCAGGGAAATACAAATCAAAACTACAATGAGATATCACCTCATACCTATCAAAATGGCTAAAATTAACAACTCAGGAAACATTAGATGTTGGTGAGGATGCAGAGAAAGGGGAACCCTCTTGCACTGTTTGCTGGAATGCAAACTGGTGCAGCCACTCCGGGAAACAGTATGGAAATTCCTGAAGATGTTAAAAATAGAACCACCCTTCAACCCACCAATTGCACTACTAGGTACTTACCCAAACGATACAAAAATACAGATTAGAAGAGGTACATGCACCCTGATGTTTATAGCAGCATTATGAATAATCGCCAGATAATGGAGAGAGCCCAAATGTCCATCAACTGATGAATGAATAGAGAAAAAGGGGTAAATATATATATAATGGAATATTACTTAGCCATCAAAAAGAATGAAATTTTGCCATTTGCAATGATGTGAATGGAGCTAGAATATAAGCGAAATAAGTCAATCAAAGAAAGAGAAATACCATATGATTTGACTTACAATGTGGAATTTAAGAAACAAAACAGATGAACATATGGGAAAGGGGAAAAAAGAGAGGGAAACAAACTGTAAGAGCCTGTTATGATAGAAAACACAATGAGGGTTGATGGAAGGAGGTCAGTGGGGGATGGGTTAAATGGGTGATGGGTACTAAGAAGGGCACTCGTTGTGATGAGCACTGGGTGTTATATGTAAGTGAGGAGTCACTGAATTTTATTCCTGAAACCAATATTGCACTGTATATTAACTAACTAAAATTTAAATATAAACAAACAAATTATTTCTAAAAAAGTAGATTGCAGCTAATAAAGTCCTAATTCTTTATTATGCTCATGTTATTGTTCTCAGCATTTCTACTGACATCAAAATAGCATTTCAGACAATAGTCCCTACTAGAAAATGATCATCACCTGTCTCTGGGTTTTCAATAACTGCTCTTCCTTTTACTTCAACATTTTACATAAATTTGAGTTTGCAGATGTCACCCTGTTGTCCTAAAAGATTATCCAGAAAGTTTATTTGAGTCGACAGTGCTAAAAATATTCATTATTTAAAGCTCTTTATGTAATTTACATTTGCAGCTAGGGTTAGTATTTATCTTGATGTTAGACCTTTCCTTTTTGAAGGGAAGGAAGGAATCAATCTCATATCTTTTGTCTGATTAACAATATTTATTACCATTTCCAAAAATCTATTTTCTATTACTAAGACTGCACAACCAAAACAAGAAAACAAATATTACTATAGATGAAAAAACAACTTTGGTTCCTTCATTTTCCAGGAATGGTTTACATTCATGAGGATAATACATTGCTTTATCAGAACTTAATGCATCTCTCAGATTTTCTCTTTCACATTCAAGGAGTTTTTAATAGAATTTTAAATATAATCTGCCATCATAAGGCCATAGATATTTTTTTTACTTACATGGCTGAAAAAGAGGATAGTACATATATATTTGTCCCAAAGATTAAAACTCAACTGTTTACTAGTATGTGGCTCTCAGATTTTAAAACTGTTTAATTATTCAGCTCTAAATTCAAATTCTGGGGTTTGTAGTTATGCTTTAAATAGCAATATTAAGATATTTTGTCCTGATGCGCCTGGGTGACACAGCGGTTAAGCGTCTGCCTTCAGCTCAGGGCGTGATCCCGGCGTTATGGGATCGAGCCCCACATCAGGCTCCTCTGCTAGGAGCCTGCTTCTTCCTCTCCCACTCCCCCTGCTTGTGTTCCCTCTCTCGCTGGCTGTCTCTATCTCTGTCGAATAAATAAATAAAAAATCTTTAAAAAAAAAAGATATTTTGTCCTGACACTTAAAATATGACCAATTTAAATATTTGGGATGAAAATGACTAAGTTGTTTACAAAAGCTGAGATTATTTCTGTGACAGAAAAATAGTCACTTTAATTTTTTTTAATTTTTTTAAGATTTTATTATTTATTGGACAGAGAGAGACACAGCAAGAGAGGGAACACCAGCAGGGGGAGTGGGAGAGGGAGAAACTGAGCTACACCAATAGTCCTTGTTTTCTTCACCAATACACACCCTCGCCTTAAAAAAATGCCAATTTCACTTCAGAATATCTTTGATGATGCAGTAAAACAGTTTTATTAAATACTGAGAATTTGGGGAAACTTGATCAATTACTGTATGGCTCTCCAATAATGACTTTTCTGATGAGCTTAGTGAAGCTTAACTCACAAATGTTATTTTTAAATGTTGTATGATGAGGTGCCTGGGTGGCTCAATTGGTTAAGTGTCTGCATTCAGCTCAGCTCATGATCCTAGCATCCTGAGATCGAGCCCTGTCTCCAGCTCCCTGCTCACTGGGGAATCTGCTTCTACTTCTGCCTCTGCCCCTTCCCCCACTCATGCTTGCTCGCTCTCTCTCTCTCAAATAAATACATAAAAACTTTTAAAAAAATAAATGTATGATGAAATATGTCACCATTTGGAAGATCTGCATAATTCAATGAACCATTATTTTCCAAATGGCCAATTGACGATGTTACAAAATCATGCATGGGTAAACATATCCATTCAGAATACAACATAGGCCATGGATTCTACTGAAAAAGCATGAAAAGCTCATTAATACAGTTTACATTCTATATTGCAACTAACCTTTAAGAACCTACCACTTGTTGAATTTTGGTGTAATATCAAAAAAATCCATAATTATGTGAAAAAGCTATAAAAATATAACCAGTTTTATCCTAATGCTAGTTTTAAAATCTGAATTTATTCCAATAATAACCACTAGATGAATGCAGAAAACTGCACATAGCTAAGCGAGTTGTGTAGGAATACATAAAACACACCAGAACACACATCTCACAAGGACACCAAGACACATCTGACACCCAATGTTAACAATGTTCCATTCAATTTCACATCACCCTCCTGCCACCACTACACAAAAGCTCAGAAGGTGCAACCCTTCCAAATGCCAAGGACACATGGCCCCCTCTTTTCCCTCTTCTCCCCTTTTTATTTTCCCCCCTTCCTTAGCCCATTTTGTATTTCCATCTGTGTTCTGAGTTCCTTTTTCTGCCTTTTTCTCCCTTTTCTCACTCTTTTTCTCTCTTCAATATTTGAAAAATGTTTTATTCTCCTGTATTAGAGGAACAGAGGTTCTTGCTATTTTGCTATTTCTTTGTAAAATTTTCCAGCTTTCTCAAGAAGTTAAAAATAGAGTTACCTATGACCGAGCAATTGCACTACTAGGCATTTACCCCAAAGATACACATGTAGTGAAAAGAAGGAGCACATGCACCCCATGTTCATAGCAGCAATATCCACAACAGCCAAACTGTGGAAGGAGCTGAGATGTCCTTAAACAGATGAATGGATAAAGAAGATGAGGTTCATATATACAATGGAATATTACTCAGCCATCAGAAAGGATAAATACCTATCATTTATATCAATATGGATGTAACTGGAAAGAATTGTGCTAAGTGAAATAAGTCAGAGAAAGACTATCATATAGCTTCATTCATATGTGGAATATAAGAAATAGTGCAGAGGACAATAGTGGAAGGGAGGGAAAACTGAATGGGAAGAAATCAGAGAGGGAGACAAACCATGAGAGACTCTTGACTCCAAGAAACAAAATGAGGGTTGTGGAAAGGGAGATAGGTTTGGGAATGGGGTAACTGGGTGATGGGCATTAAGGAGGGCATGTGATGTGATGAACACTGGGTGTTATATACAACTAATGAATCATTGGACATAGTATCAAAAACTAATGTTGTACTATCTGTTAGTTAATTGAATTTAAATAAATAAATACATAAAATTTTCCAACTTTATTGACATACAATTGACAAAGTTGTGAGGTATTTAAAGTGTACAACAAAATGATTTGATCTGTGTGTACATTGTGAAAAAATTCCCTCATCAAATTAACTAACAAAACCATCACCTTACATATTTACCTTGTAAATGCATCCACCCTTGGTGCTTGTAGAAGGCCACAGGGTAGAATGAGCAACATGATCCACATCTGGGATGTCTTTCTAGAACAAACTGTCAGCTCAACTCTGCCCATCTAAGAAAGTATCATTGAAGTTATGTTGTAGGAAAACCACAGTCTCAGGAATACAGAAATTAGCTTCCATGTGGAATTACTTTCTGTGAAAGAGTTTTCATTTTCCTTACACATTATTCTAATTCTGTAAATTCTATTCTCAGGAAAAGCATGGGTAACTCATGTATCAAATATTTGATCTGTTTCATTTAAAGGAATATGATCATCTTCTGTGTAGCTTACTGTCGACTTTCTTACTCTATTTTATTCCACATTTTGTTTTAGAAAAATTAGATAGCAGTAATGAAATTTATAGAAAGAAAAAGAAATATGGGTACACACAAAATGACCAACTAGATAATACTAGGTAAACACAGGCAAATTCAATGAAGCAGGATTTTTTGTAATCCTTTATCAAAGTTCCTTGCTGGCTTATTTTGAAGTTGCTGGCAGTCCTCTACTCACATTCACCTCCCATTTCTATTTTTTGGTGGAGAATTCCCTTCTTCCTTACCCTGAATATGGTAGTATAATCATTCTACCGGTGTATCACTTTCACCTTGAAAAATTGGATAAGTTATTGAGATATCTACTAGTTATTGTTTCAGAGGGGGAAATATTAAGATAGTTTCCCTTTTCCTAAATTCAGAGACAATAAATTTAAAAAATAAGCAATACTTTTGAGACAAGGGCAAAAATCATAGCAAATGGTAAATGAAAACTTGTGTAACCAACTTTGAGCTTCCATATTTTTTTCAAATAAGAAACAGTAGTAGGGGGAGGTTAAGATGGTGGAGGAATAGGGGACCCCTTTTACAGCCGGTCCCCTGAGTTGAGCTGGATAGGTACCAGACCAGCAGGAATATCCACGGAATCAGCCTGAGACGCAGGAAGATACATCTGGATCTCTACAAATGAACATCTCCAGCGCTGAGTATCGAGGTACGAAGCGGGGAGCCGTGAAACCGCGCACAGATATCGGAAGCTAAACAGAAGGGGGAGGGAGCCGCCGTGTCAGGGCGCCAGGAAGCGGTAGCCACCTACAAGGGGGAGCGGACAGTCCGCGGACCCGCACGCTTGAGACAGCAGGCTGAGAAGGGAGCTCCGGGAGCGCACGCGGGACGGCTGGCGGTTGGCGGGCCACCTGCACGGGGGAGCAGGCGGACTCGCGGACGGCACCCGCGAGACAACAGACTTAGAACGCGAGCTCCAGGAGCGCGCGCGCAGGGCGGCTGGCGGGCCACCTGCACCGGGGAGCGGGCGGACCGCGGACCCGCACTCTGGAAACGGCAGACTGAGTCCGTGAGCCGGGAGCGTGCACCACCAAGCATCTCACGGAGCTCCGGAGCTCCGGTGTGCTCACTGGATCGAGGCTGAGACCGGGAGCTCCGGGAGCGTCCGCGGGGCGGCTGGCGGCTGGAGGGCCACCTGCACGGGGGAGCAGGCGGACTCGCGGTCAGCACCCGTGAGACACCAGACTGAGACGGGGAGCTCCGGGAGCCCGCGCGGGGCGGCTGGCGGCTGGCGGGGTTGGAAACACAAAGGACAGAGACGTGCCGGCCCTGGAAGTGAGGGCTGGGACGCCGGGTGTGGGGCGCACAGCCCGGGATGCTGCAGGGTTGAGCAGCACCAACAGAAACAGAGTTAAAGTGGCCAGAACATCAGTGGAGAACGATCCGCGATCCCTCTGTTCTGAGACAGAGGCTGAATTTCAGCCGCTGCTGCTCTCTCAGAAGAGGCATAGCAAACCGCCAGGGAAAGCCGCCAGAGAACAAAAGCCCGGAAATACCGGCTCACAGGGTGCCCATCCCCATCCCCCCTCGCAAGGGACACAGAGACTCTACCCAAACAGGGTTTTCTGAGTACCGGCAGGCAGGCCCCTCCCCCAGAAGGCAGGCTGAAAAATCAAGAAGCCCACAACCCGGAGCGCCTGAGTGGCGCAGTCACCAAGCACCTGTCTTCGGATTAGGGTGTGTTTACAACGTTCCGGAAAGGAGTCCCTCATCGGGCTTCTCCACCGGGAACCTGCTTCTTCCTCTCCCACTCCTCTGCTTGGGTTCCCTTTCTTGCTGACTGTCTCTCTCTCTCTCAAATAAATAAATAAACTCTTTAAGGAAGAAGCCCACATCCCTAAGATCTCTATAAAACAAGGGCGCACGGCCTGGGTCCCAGTCAACACTTGGGCTCTGGACAACCCTGCAATCTCTCTTCATCAGAATGACGAGAAGGAGAAGTCCCCCCCAGCAAAGAAAAGATAATGAGTCTGTGGCCTCTGCCACAGAATTGGCCTCGGCCACAGAATTAATACATATGGATGTATCCCAATTATCAGAAATGGAATTCAGAGCAACAATGGTCAAGATGATGAGTAAACTTGAAAAAAGCATCAGAGAAAGCGTTGCTGAGAATATAGAATCCCTAAGGGCAGAAATGAGAGCGAATCTGACAGAAATTAAAAATTCTATGGGCCAAATACAGTCAAAACTAGAGGCTCTGACGGCCAGGGTCACCGAGGCAGAGGAACGCGTTAGCGAATTGGAGGATGGGTTAGTAGAAGAAAAAACGAAAATAGAAGCTGGTCTTAAAAAAATCCACGCCCACGAATGTAGATTACGGGAGATTACTGACTCTATGAAACGATCCAATGTCAGAATCATCGGCATCCCTGAAGGGGTGGAGAAAAACAGAGGTCTAGAAGAGATATTTGAACAAATTGTAGCTGAAAACTTCCCTAATCTAGCAAGGGAAACAAGCATTCGTGTCCAAGAGGCAGAGAGGACCCCATCCAAGCTCAACCAGGACAAACCTACGCCACGGCATGTCATAGTGCAATTCGCAAATATTAGATCCAAGGATACAGTATTGAAAGCGGCCAGGGCAAAGAAATTTCTCACGTACCAAGGCAAAGGTATCAGGATTACGTCAGACCTGTCTACAGAGACCTGGAATGAGAGAAAGGCTTGGGGGGGCATTTTTAAAGCTCTTTCAGAGAAAAACATGCAGCCAAGGATCCTTTATCCAGCAAAGCTGTCATTCAGAATTGATGGAGAAATAAAGACGTTCCAAAATCGCCAATCATTAACCAATTTCGTAACCACGAAACCAGCCCTACAGGAGATATTAAGGGGGGCTCTATAAAGGTAAAAAGGCCCCAAGAGTGATACAGAGCAGCAAGTCACAACCGATACAAAGACTTTAAAGAGAAATGGCATCATTAAAATCATATCTGTCAATAATCTCTATCAATCTAAATGGCTTAAACTCTCCCATAAAACGCCACAGGGTTGCAGATTGGATAAAAAGACATGACCCATCCATTTGCTGTCTACAAGAGACTCATTTTGAACCCAAAGATGCATTCAGACTTAGAGTAAGGGGATGGAGTACCATCTTCCACGCAAATGGACCTCAAAAGAAAGCTGGAGTAGCAATTCTCATATCAGATAGACTGGATTTTAAACTAGAGGCCATAGAGAGAGATACAGAAGGGCACTATATTATTCTTAAAGGAAGTATTCAACAAGTGGATATGACAATTATTAATATATATGCCCCCAACAGGGGAGCAGCAAGATACACAAGCCAACTCTTAACCAAAATAAAGAGACATATAGATAAGAACACAGTAATAGTAGGGGACCTCAACACCCCACTATCAGAAATAGACAGAACACCCTGGCAAAAACTAAGCAAAGAATCAAAGGCTTTGAATGCCATACTCGACGAGTTGGACCTCATAGATATATATAGAACACTACACCCCAGAACCAAAGAATACTCATTCTATTCAAATGCCCATGGAACATTCTCAAGAATAGATCATGCTCTGGGACACAAAACAGGTCTCAGCCAATACCAAAAGATTGAAATTATCCCCTGCATATTCTCAGACCACAACGCTCTGAAATTGGAACTCAACCACAAGGAAAAACCTGGAAGAAACTCAAACACTTGGAGGCTAAGAACCATCCTGCTCAAGAATGACTCGATAAACCAGGAAATCAAAAAACAAATTAAACAATTTATGGAGACCAACGAGAATGAATACACAACGGTCCAAAACCTATGGGATACTGCAAAGGCAGTCCTAAGGGGGAAATACATAGCCATCCAAGCCTCACTCAAAAGAATAGAAAAATCTAAAATGCAGTTTCTATATTCTCACCTCAAGAAACTGGAACAGCAACAGAGGGACAGGCCTAACCCACTGACAAGGAAGGAGTTGACCAAGATTAGAGCAGAAATCAATGAATTAGAGACCAGAACCACAGTAGAGCAGATCAACAGGACTAGAAGCTGGTTCTTTGAGAGAATCCATAAAATTGATAGACCACTGGCAAAACTTGTCCAAAAACAAAGAGAAAGGACTGAGATTATTAAAATTATGACTGAAAAGGGAGAGGTCACGACCAGCACCATTGAAATTGCAAGGATTATTAGAAACTTTTATCAACAGCTATATGCCAAAAAACTAAACAATCTGGAAGAGATGGAGGCCTTCCTGGAAACCTATAAACTACCAAGACTGAAACAGGAAGAAATAGATTTCTTAAATAGGCCAATTAACTATGAAGAAATTGAGTCAGTGATAAACAACCTTCCAAATAATAAAACTCCAGGCCCAGACGGTTTTCCTGGGGAATTCTACCAAACATTCAAAGAAGAAATAATACCTATTCTCCTAAAGCTATTTCAAAAAATAGAAACAGAAGGAAAGCTACCAAACTCATTCTATGAGGCTAATATTACCTTGATCCCCAAACCAGGCAAAGACCCCCTCAAAAAGGAGAATTACAGACCGATTTCTCTAATGAATATGGATGCCAAAATCCTCAACAAGATCCTTGCTAATAGAATCCAACAGTACATTAAAAGGATTATCCATCATGACCAAGTGGGATTCATACCTGGGATGCAAGCATGGTTCAACACTCGCAAATCAATCAATGTGATACATCATATCAACAAGAAAAGACTCAAGAACCATATGATCCTCTCAATTGATGCAGAAAAAGCATTTGACAAAATACAGCATCCTTTCCTGATTAAAACCCTTCAGAGTGTAGGAATAGAGGGTACATTTCTCAATCTCATAAAAGCCATCTATGAAAAGCCTACTGCAAGCATTATTCTCAATGGGGAAAAGCTGGAAGCCTTTCCCTTAAGATCAGGAACACGACAAGGATGCCCACTCTCGCCACTATTATTCAACATAGTACTAGAAGTCCTTGCAACAGCAATCAGAAGACAAAAAGGGATCAAAGGTATCCAAATCGGCAAAGAAGAAGTCAAACTGTCTCTCTTTGCAGATGACATGATACTCTATATGGAAAACCCAAAGGAATCCACTCCCAAACTATTAGAAGTTATAGAACAATTCAGTAAGGTGGCAGGATACAAAATCAATGCCCAGAAATCAGTTGCATTTCTATACACGAATAACGAGACTGAAGAAAGAGAAATTAGGGAATCCATCCCATTTACAATAACACCAAAAACCATGCGTTACCTTGGAATTAACTTAACCAGAGACGTAAAGGACCTATATGCTAGAAACTATAGATCACTTTTGAAAGATATTGAGGAAGACATAAAAAGATGGAAAAATATTCCATGCTCATGGATTGGAAGAATTAACATAGTTAAAATGTCCATACTACCCAGAGCAATCTACACTTTCAATGCTATCCCGATCAAAATACCGAGGACATTTTTCAAAGAACTGGAACAAATAGTCCTTAAATTTGTATGGAACCAGAAAAGGCCCCGAATCTCCAAGGAACTGTTGAAAAGGAAAAACAAAGCTGGGGGCATCACAATGCCGGATTTCGAGCTGTACTACAAAGCTGTGATCACAAAGACAGCATGGTACTGGCACAAAAACAGACACATCGACCAATGGAACAGAATAGAGAACCCAGAAATGGACCCTCGGCTCTTTGGGCAACTAATCTTTGATAAAGCAGGAAAAAACATCCGGTGGAAAAAAGACAGTCTCTTCAATAAATGGTGCTGGGAAAATTGGACAGCTACATGCAAAAGAATGAAACTTGACCACTCTCTCACACCATACACAAAAATAAACTCCAAATGGATGAAAGACCTCAATGTGAGACAGGAATCCATCAAAATTCTAGAGGAGAACATAGGCAACAACTTCTATGACATCGGCCAGAGCAACCTTTTTCACGACACATCTCCAAAGGCAAGAGAAATAAAAGATAAAATGAACTTATGGGACTTTATCAGGATAAAGAGCTTCTGCACAGCCAAGGAAACAGTCAAAAAAACTAAGAGACAGCCCACGGAATGGGAGAATATATTTGCAAAGGACACCACAGATAAAGGACTGGTATCCAAGATCTACAAAGAACTTCTCAAACTCAATACACGAGAAACAAATAAACAAATCATAAAATGGGCAGAAGATATGAACAGACACTTTTCCAATGAAGACATACAAATGGCTAACAGACACATGAAAAAATGTTCAAAATCATTAGCCATCAGGGAAATTCAAATCAAAACCACACTGAGATACCACCTTACGCCAGTTAGAATGGCAAAGATAGACAAGGCAAGAAACAACAATTGTTGGAGAGGATGTGGAGAAAGGGGATCCCTCCTACATTGTTGGTGGGAATGCAAGTTGGTACAGCCACTCTGGAAAACAGTGTGGAGGTCCCTTAAAAAGTTAAAAATTGAACTACCCTATGACCCAGCCATTGCACTACTGGGTGTTTACCCCAAAGATACAGACGTAGTAAAGAGAAGGGCCATATGCACCCCAATGTTCATAGCTGCATTGTCCACAATAGCCAAATCATGGAAGGAGCCGAGATGCCCTTCAACAGATGACTGGATTAAGAAGCTGTGGTCCATATATACAATGGAATATTACTCAGCTATCAGAAAGAACGAATTCTCAACATTTGCTGCAACATGGACGGCACTGGAGGAGATAATGCTAAGTGAAATAAGTCAAGCAGAGAAAGACAATTATCATATGATTTCTCTCATCTATGGAACATAAGAACTAGGAGGATCGGTAGGGGAAGAAAGGGATAAAGAAAAGGGGGGTAATCAGAAGGGGGAATGAAACATGAGAGACTATGGACTATGAGAAACAAACTGAAGACTTCAGAGGGGAGGGGGTGGGGGAAGGGGATAGACTGGTGATGGGTAGTAAGGAGGGCACGTATTGCATGGTGCACTGGGTGTTATACGCAACTAATGAAGCAACAAACTTTACATCAGAATCAGGGGATGTACTGTATGGTGATTAACATAATATAATAAAATAAAATTAATTAAAAAAAAAAGAAACAGTAGTGTATGAGAAGGCCAAGAAATTTGAAAAATCATATCTCTATTTGCACATTAAGAATGAATTTCTAAATAGGACCAACTGACCTCCCAATATTTGGGAAGCTTGACGGAGGAGGAATGTAGACTCACATGGCACACATCTAAATTTTTAAGGTTATAAATTAAGCCAACAAATTCTTAAATAAATAGTTATGTCCTCCTATCTTTACAGAAAATCAAGAAATGACAAGGATTGGGGTTGTTTTCATGTTCTGGGAATTATTTAGTTTTAACAACTGTAGAGAAGCTATGACTATTATGAATCTGGGTCTTTTTTCTTACTTTGCCTAGCATTGCTTATTTTTTTAATCTATTGGTCTCTGAATTTAGGATATTAGGAAGGAAACATGTCCTCCTATCTTTACAGTTCTTGGACTTCT
This sequence comes from Ailuropoda melanoleuca, assembly GCF_002007445.2. Taxonomy (NCBI): domain Eukaryota; kingdom Metazoa; phylum Chordata; class Mammalia; order Carnivora; family Ursidae; genus Ailuropoda; species Ailuropoda melanoleuca. The sequence goes on from NC_048226.1 coordinate 55,289,451, forward strand.
CAAAATGTCACCCAGGAATGTGACAGTGTAGAGAAGGCGAGCCCCACATCAACACCCACCTAAGCTCCTGTTCCTGGCCCCCCTCCCCCTACTTCCTTGCACCTCGCTTTGTCTCTCACCATAGGATTCTCATGCCACAGGTATTTCTATCCCAACTTACACATCCAAGCTCTATCTACATTACTCATTCAGCAGCTAACCACTCCTTAGCCACCCTTTGGACCAAAGGGATATATTCACCATTGATGCTGTTTCCCCTTTAGACCAGAGTCTCATTAATCTTTCCAGAGGCCAAATTTAGAGGAAAAGATTCATGTAAACTCTACAAGTAAGTTCAACATTGGGAATGGAATTCTGGGCTCCAGATACTCAGAAAATGGTCAAATGGGGAGATGGTGCAAGAATTGCAAAGGCATGTCCCACTAGCCCCATAGACTCTTTGACCCATTAAGAATATCACAGCCAATGGAAAACCAGAGTAGGGCAAACTCTTGAGTGTAAGGATGATATTGTAAATTCACATGGTTTTCTGATTTTCCAGAACAAAAATTACATGAGTAATATCCTTACATGTTTTCTGGGTCCTTTTTATGCCATTGTATAGTCTACCTACCAATTAAATGGTCAATGGGGGAATCTAAGGCAAGGAAATTTGAATTTAAAAGGTCAGGGATATTGGATGCAGAGAAAAAGATGGAAATCTTGGGAAATATAAATTTAATAAGGCACAGAAACCACCATTTTCTAATGATGTAATTTGTCACAGAAGAACTTGGGACTTTGATCACCAGGAAGCTACCCTCCAGGTCTGCATGCCTGTTCAGAAGCATGCACTGTGCTTGTTCAAATCTGCTTTACTTTGGATGCAATCTGTACATTGGAGAAAGTAACCATTCTTGTTGGTTCCAAATGAGTACTCAGCACTAGGCATCCCGACTCATTCAAAGGGATAAGCATTTGTTGATCTGAACAGTGGGACTAGACAACAAGTTTCAAAGTTGGAAAGAGAATAACCCACGTAGGAAAGCCTGAGATAAACTGGGCATGTAAAACTCTGACCCCTCTCGCTGTAGGCAGAAGAGAAAGGGAATTTCACAGGATTTCCCTGATATAGATGACTGAATCATGGTTCTCATGTCCATGAATTGTGGGTGTTCTGCACAGAAGTGGCACCAAATCTTCTTGTAAGTTAAAGAAATGTGCCTCTAACGCTTTGTGCTTCCCTTTGTCATGACTTTGTGGCTTCCTTCATTTTTGGCCCTCAGATTACTGGGGCTCCCACTACAATTGCCTCTGTTCATATCCACAGCAGTCTAAATCATCACCAGTATCTCAAGGACAGATCTAGGGAAGTCTTGGTGAAGCAAACACTGCTCATTTCTGAAATCACCAGATATAAGAATGCAAAGGACCTTAGTAGTCACTTACTCAAAACCCTCATTTTATAAATGGACAGGTGACATATGTTTGATCACATAGCTTGGGACTAGAATCTAGGATAGGTGAAAGGAAAAGGAACAGAAATAGCTAATTGATAGCTATTAGTTTTGGATGAGTATGTGCAATGTGTCAGACATTTGACTCAATTCACAGCTTTTAACCCTCACATCAATCATGTAAGATGAGTATTTATTAATTCCGTTCACAGATAAGAGAACAGAGGCTCAAAAGTGAGCAACTTTTCTAAGATCACAGTGCAAGCAAGTGGAAGAGTCAGGATTCAAAGTCTCAATTCTTTTCATTCCATCAACCTGCCTCTCATATCTATACACCTTTATGTTCCCTACAGTACGTAAGGTAAACATGCTGTGCATTCACCAAGTGTTTATTTAAAAATAGTCTTAGACAAAGCAGAATAACAGAGTGGACAACTTGGAACTCTTTTTCTTTCTATTGTTGACACCATGATAAAGATGGCAATAAGCTGAGTTGCTTTTTTCAGTTCATAGTAATGTGAATAATGACTTAGTGTGCCTTATAGTCACACAGCATTTTAATGATCCTGAACTCAACTGCCTATAAGGTTATTGCCATTATTATCATTTCCATTTTTAAAACAATAAAACTGAAAAAGAAATAATGGAACTGAGACACAACAAAACTTTGAGAAACATCCTCCAAAGTCACAAAGGTTAAGCAGGAAACAAAATAGGAACTGAAAAATGAATTTCTGTCCATTCCCCTACACTCCTCCCATCTGGCAAATACCAGTTTGCTTTCTGTATTTATAAGTCCATTTCTGGAGGGGGGGGGTATTGTTATTTTTTATTTTGTTTTTTAGATTCCACATATAAATGAAATCATTTGTCTTTTTCTGTGACTTATTTCACTTAGCACAATACCCTCTAAGTCCAACCATGTCTCAAATGACACAATTTCATTCACTTATTCCTGAGTAATATTCCATTGTATATATATACCATATCTCCCATATCCATTCATCTACCAGTAGATACTTAGGTTGCTTCCCTATTTTGACCATTGTAAATAATGTTGAAATAAACATAGTGATGCATATATCTTTTAGATTCAGGGTTTTGTTTACTTTGGGTAGATACCAAGAAGTGAAATTGCTGGGTTATATAGTAGTTCTGTTTTTCATTCTTTGAGGAAGCTCCATACTGTTTTCCACAGTGGTTGCTTCAATTTATATTCCCACAAGCAGTGCACAAGGATTCCCTTTTCTCCACAACCTCCTGACACTTGTTTTTCTTGTCTTTTTTTCCCCTTTTTCCTTTTCTTTTCCCAAGTTTTTATTTAAATTCCATTAGTTAACATACACTGTAATATTAGTTTCAGGTGTAGAATTTAGTGATTCATCAATTATACAACACCTCACCACAAGTGTTCTCCTTAATACCCATCACCCATTTAACCCAGCCCCCAGCCCAACTCCCCTTCAGTAATCCTCAGTTTGTTCTCTATAATTAAGAGTCTGCTTTCTGGTTTGTCTCTTTCCTCCCCTCTCCCCACTTCATGTTCATCTGTTTTGTTTCTTAAATTCCACATATGAGTGAAATCATATGGTATTTGTCTTACCCTGACTTACTTCGCTTGGCATAATACTCTCTAGGTTCATCCACATCATTGCAAATGGGAAGATTTCATTATTTTTGTTGGCTGAGTAATATTTCATTGTGTATAAATACCACCTCCTCTTTATCCATTCATCAGTCGATGACATTTGGGCTCTTTCCCTAATTTGGCTATACTTGATAATGCTGCTATAAACATCAGGGTGCATGTATCCCTTCCAATCACTATTTTTGTACCTTTGGGTAAATTCTAAGTAGTGCAACTGCTGGATTGTAAGGAAGTTCTTTTTTTAACTTTTTGAGGAAACTCCATACTGTTTTACAGAATGGCCACACAAGTTTGGATCCCCACTAATAGTGCAAGAGGGTTCCCCTTTCTCCGCATCCTCACCAATACCTGTTATTTCCTATGTTGTTAATTTTGGCCATTCTGACAAGTGTGAGGTGATATCTCATTGTAGTTTTGATTCATATTTCTCTGATGATGAGTGATGTTGAGCATTTTTTTCATGTGTCTGTTAGCCATCTGGATGTCTTCTTTGGGAAAATGCCTGTTCATGTCTTCTCCCCATTTCTTAACTGGATTATTTGGTTTTTAGATATTTAGTTTGATAAGTTCTTTATAGATTTTGGATTACTAACCCTTTATCAGATATGACACACGAAAATACCTTCTCTCATTCTGTCAGATGCCTTTTAGTTCTGTTGATTGTTTCCATCACTTTGCAGAAGCTTTGTATCTTGATCAAATCCCAATAGTTCTTTCTTTTTTGCTTTTGTTTCCCTTACTTTTGGAGACATGTCTAGTAAGAAGTTGCTACAGGCAAGGTCAAAGATGTTGCTACCTATGTTCTCCTCTAGCATTTTGATGGTTTCCTATCTCATGTTTAGGTCTTTCATCCATTTTGAATTTATTTTTGTATATGGTGTGAGAAAGTGGTCCAGTTTCATTCTTTTGCATGTTGCTGTCCAGTTTTCAGCAACTGTAGAAATCAAAAAATATACTTCAGCTTTCTTTTGACATCCATTAGCATGACAGATGGTTCTCCATACCCTCACTTTCCATCTGCAAGTGTCTTTAAGTCTAAAATGAATCTCTCGTAGGCACCATATAGATGGATCTTCTTTTTTTTTTTTATCCATTCTGATACCCTATGTCTTTTGATTGGAACATTTAGTCTATTTACATTCAGAGTGTTTATTAAAAGATATGAATTTAGTGCCATTGTGTTAGCTGTAAAGTTGGTGTTTCTGGCGATGTCCTCTCTTCCTTTCTAGTCTTTGTTGTTTTTGGTTTTTTCTCCCCCACTTGAAGATTTCTTGTTAATATTTCTTGTAGGGCTGGTTTAGTGGTAATGAGCTCCTTTAGTTTTTGTTTGTCTGGGAAACTCTTTATTTCTCCGTCTATTCTGGATGATAGCCTTGCTGGATAAAGTATGCTCGACTGCATATTTTTTCCATTCAGCACATTGAATATATCCTGCCACTGTCTTCTGGCCTGTCATTTTTCTATGGACAGATCTGCTGCAAACCTGATCTGGCTTCCCTTGCAGGCTAAGGATTATTTTCCCCTTGCTGCTTTCAGATTCTTTTCTTGTCCATGTATTTTGTGAATTTGACTATGATATGCCTTGGTGATGACCAGTTTTTGTTGAATTTAATGGCAATTTTCTATGCTTCTTGGAATTTGATGTCTGTGTTCTTCCCCAGATTAGGGATGTTTTCAGCTATAAGATAGAGAGAAGACCACGGAAAGAATAACTGCTAACATGCCCAATCCTTCACATTGGACCACTCTCAGCTCACCAAAAAAACACCTTCCCCCCGAAAAATTAAATCCCATATCTGTCAGGTCTAGACTGGCATTCTGTTTAAGGCTTACAGTTTTTTTCAGAGCTCAAGTTAAGATTTCTTTGATTATGAGGAATAGACTTTTAAATATAATTCTATAGACTCCCAATGCTTACTAGACTTGGAAACAAATTACTTTTTTATTGTAACAAAAATAAGAGACTGCCTAAAAATGAGCACCTGCCATCATTACATTAATTTAAAAGAATATGTCACAGACTTTGAAAGTAATTCTAAAAAGTGAATAGAAACAGCTTGAACAAAAGAAGTGTTATAAGATCATGTATAGTGAGCTGACAACACCATTCACCTTTCATTTGTACATTTATATTCTACCTTATTTCCAAAAGATTTGAGAAAGGCTAACACTTATTTGGAAATACAAGTTCTAATATTTTTAAAAAGAGTCACACAACTTTATTATAATATTATCACACCTATACTATAAGAATTTTTACTACTGTACATAAATAAGATAAATACAACAAGTTCTTTCAATATATTATACTTTCCACTTTTGTTTTGTAAATGGACTTATGAAAGCAGTATTTATTGGTAATTTAAATGATGGTATTTTAAATTCTTTTGTGGGAGAGAATTAGATGAAGTGATTCATCTTTTTATTTGCTTGCTTTCACCTAAGCCAAAATGGTACGGTATATTCATAGAAACATTACCTGTGAAACTCATTGTACAATCTCCTTGTTAAAAACATTGTTTACCATAGTTTACTAATAAAATTACTTAAAAGAAAACTCTTGGAAAGAATCACACTTGACTTTTTCATGACTCAGAGATGTTCTTTCAGGAAATTCAAGGATTATGTGTTGTTGTAAAAGAATTTCTTTAGTTCTATTTTAGCAGTAGTGAACTGAGTTTCTTGTTTTTCTGAAACCAGTAAGAGGAAAGCCGTGATTAATGAGCTTCCCAGCCTGCTCTTTGTCTCACCTGTGACACTGACATAGTGAATTTGCTAAGTGTAAATTATTATTTTTCCAAGCTCAATTATGAACAGATTAAATTTCTGTGAATGCTTCAAAGCAATTGAGATAGATAAGGATCATAATTCTCTGCCAGTTTTCAAATAATAAATGTGTATTCATTAACTAGCATTAATAAGACACTATTTTCTATTTACAAACTCCTCAAAATTTTAAGGAATTCATCAAAGCTTGGGCGTACAGTCAGAAACACTTTTTTAAATAAGATTTTTAAAAAATTATTTATGGCACAAAAAAAATCTCTCTTTAGAAGTGGATGTTTCTGCATGATTAGTAGGACAATTCATATTGTTAAAAGGTCAACTAGTCATTGAATGAGTCCAAGGAGAACTGCATCATTGTAGGCTTACCGGGTTGGAAGCATCTGGTGGAAGGCAACACCCTGCACCTAGTGGGCTGGACCACTGAAAGCTTAAGTGAATGCCTGATTCCGCATTAATGTGATACTTTGATTAACATCTGTAAGCTTTAGGAGAAAAAGGCTATGTCTTTTTCACTCAGCATTGCATTCCAATACTCTAGTACAGTGTCTGACACAAAACTAATATGTAATAAATATTGTTAAATGAATGTGATTGAGAGGAGATGAGGCAGGAGCCAGATCACACCAGTGATACTAGATACTAGATTCTAATATCAAAAAGACAAGAAATAGAAGGGGGGAGCTAAGATAGTGGCATAGTAGGAGGACCCTAGGCTTGCCTTGTCCCTCAAACATAGCAAGATAACTATCACATCATCCTGAACATCCAAGAAATTGACCTGAGTACTGACAGAATAAACTGCACAACAGAGGGAAAGAAGAGGCCACATCAAGAAAGGTAGGAAGAGAGGGAGATGTGGTTTGGGGAAGAAATGGATTGTGGGCTGTGGAGGGGAGGAAGCGCTGGTCTCAGAGAAAGATGAGTAAGAGTGGAGTACACAGGGATAGGCACAATGAGAACACTTTCAAAGCCAATGGCTGGGAAAATGAGAGGGGCTCATTTTTGCAATCTGTGGGGCCCAAAGTCTAGAGTTTCAGAGGTTCCCCAGCTTGGGTGGGATAGAGACCTGAGGATGCTGCCCTACCCCTAGAAAGCAGGCACACAAGCAAACCAGGGGCAGATGGTGCAATCTGAGGATTGCCTAAGGTAGACAAGGAGAGACTATTCCTACTTTTTGGAACTCATCTCTAGGAGGTGGCATTGCGTCTCTAGGGGCAACAGAGCCAGTGGGCACCAGTTCCCCCCCCTGCTCCTTAGCATAGGTGCAGAAGCACCTGCAGAGGGTGGCTAACCCAGACACTGGTTGTTTAGCCTGTTTTGCTCCAAATCCCATGCCCCTGAACTCTGGCATGACTACCATTCTGGATCAAACCTGCAACAGTTCCAGTGCAGCGAGACCCTTTCCAGAGGAGTAGCCCAGCTCCCCACCACACCAGGTCCCTGATTTGAAATTTTAAAAGTCAGAGGCCTGGATGGGGTAGAGCCCAAGGTGTACTGTGCTGCTTCAGGCAGGCAAGTGACCCAGTGACAGACAGTGTGAAATCAGCAATCTCAAAAATGCCTGTGATGCTTGAGGGGAATTCTTTGCTCCTTTGAAAGTGCTTCCCTGAGACCCTGAGAGCAGCAAGCGTGGACTCCCATCTCCAGGGACAAAGGATCAGGCTGGTGCCATTCCCATGCTCATCCCCCCTCACCCCCCCAAAACTTCATAAACTGACTTCAGTAAATAGCATAGCACAAACACTGGCTGCCTAACCTGCTTACACCAGGTCCTGCCCCCCTGAGCTCTGCTGGTACTGCTTTTTCTCAGGCAAATGTGTATAAGGACCACAGCAGCAGGCCCCTTCCCCAGAAGACCAGCCAAAACCCCTGCATGCACCACATCTACAGACCATAGAGTTCTGCAAAGCTTCAGCATTAGTGGAATTAGCATTAGGTCTCTTTTAACAAGCAGACCAGAGCACACCTAGTTAAAACTTGCCACACTCTGGCCAAGATCCAAATGCTCCCCACTGCAGGGAAGGAGAAACTCTCCAGAGGACTGACCTGAGGGATAGAGCAGCCAAAACACAGCATCAGAGTACACACAACACACACCAGAGACACTTCCTGAAGCACCAGGCCCTGGTCATTATATGACCTCTTGTTCATAAAGCTATTCCTCTCAGGAGCAGGAAATATAGCAGGCTTTTCTCAGACAGAGAAGAGAGACCTAGACAAAACACCAAGTTGGAGGAATTTATCCCTAAAGAAAGAAAAATAAAAGGACAGCCAGGATCTCATCAAAATAGATGTAAGTAATATGCCTGATCCAGAATTTAAAGCAACAATCATAAGGATACTAGCTTGTCGTGAGAAAAGTGTGGAAGATATCAGGAAGACCCTACTACAGAGATAAATGAGCTAAAAAAACAATTATGCCAAAATAAAATGCAATAACCAAGATTTGAAACCAATTGGATGTAATGACCACAAGGATGGAAGAAGCAGAGCAATGAATAAGTGCTATAGAAGATAGAATTATGGAAAATAATGAAGTTGAACAAAAGAGAGAGAAAAATTTTAAATCATGAAAGTAGAGCTAGGAACTCAGTGACTTCATTAAGCACAATAACATTCGTGTCATAGGAGTCCCAGAAGAAGAAGAGGTTTGAAGAAATTATAGCTGAAAACTTCCCTAATGTGGGTAAGAAAACAGACATTCAAACCCAGAAGGCATAAGGAACTCCCATCAAAATCACTGAAAGCAGGCCAACACCAAGACATATTGTAGTTAAATTTGCAAAATATAATGCTGAAGTTCAACTACAACATTTTTCTAAGATTTGTTTATTTTAGAGAGAGAGAGAGCAGGGGGAGGGGTAAAAGGAGAGGGAAAGAGACTCTTAAGCAGCCACTGTGCTAAGCATGGAGCCCGATGTGGGGCTTGATCTCATAACTCTGAGATCACGACCTGAGCAGAAACCTATAGTCAGACGTTCAACAAACTGAGCTACACAAGCTCCCCAGACAAACTACATTTTAAAACAAGCACCATAACAAGAGATGAACATGGGCATTATATCATCATTAAGGGTTCTATCCATCAAGAATATCTAACAATTGTAAATATTTATGCCCCCAAGTTGGGAGCATCCAAATATACAAATCAATTACTAACAAATATTAAAGAAACTCATTGATAACAATACAATAATAGTAGGGAACTTTAACACTCCACTTACATCAATGGACAGAACATCTAAACAGAAAATCAACAGGGAAACAATGGCTTTGAATGACACACTGTATCAGATGGACTTAACAGATATATTCAGAACATTCTATCCTAAAACAGCAGAATACACTTTCTTTTTAATGTACATGGGACATTCTCCAGAACAGATCACATAATGTGTCACCAATCAACCCTCAACAAGTGCAGAAAGATTGAAATCATACCGTGTGTATTTTCCCACCACAACACTATGAAACTTGAAGTCAGCCACAAGAAAAAAAATTAGGAAAGACCACAAATACATGGAGGCTAAAGAACATCCTACACCCAAAGAAAGAATGGGTCAACCAGGAAATTAAAGATGAAATTTTTTTAAAAAAAATACATGGAAACAAATGAAAATGAAAACACATCAGTCCAAAACCTTTGGGATGCAAAAAAAGTGGTCATAAGAGGGAAGTATATAGCAATACAGGCCTACCTCAAGAAGCAAAAAAGATCTTAAATAAACAACCTAATCTTACACCTAAGGGAGCTAGAAAAAGAATAACAAACAAAGCCTAAAGCCAGCAGGAGAAGGGAAATAATAAAGATTAGAGTGGAAATAAACAAACAAAAAACAGTAAAAGAGATCAATGAAACCAGGGGCTGGTTCTTTGAAAAAAATAATAAAATTGATAAACCTCTAGCCAGACTTATCAAAAAGAAAAGAGAAAGGACCCAAATAAATAAAACCATGAATGAGAGAGGTAAAATAACAACCAGCACCACAGATATAGAATTTTAAGAGAATATTATGAAAAATTATATGCCAACATATCAGGCAATGTGGAAGAAACAGATAAATTCCTAGAAATACTGAATTCCTAGAAAAATTGAAACAGGAAGAAATAGAAAACTTGAGCAGACTGAAAACCAGCAAAGCTATTGAATCAGTAATCAAAAATCTCCCAACAAATAAAAGTCCAGGGCCAGATGGCTCCCCAGGGGAATTCTACCAGATATTTAAAGAAGAGTTAATGCCTATTCTCACACTGTTCCAAAAATACAAATGGAAGGGAAATTTCCAAACTCATTCTATGTGGCCAGCATTACCCTGATTCCAAAAGCAGATAAAGACTCCACTAAAAAAGAAAATGACAGCCAATATCCCTGATGAACACAGATGCAAAGAAAAGGACAGGCCAATATCCCTGATGAACACATATGCAAAAAATTCTCAACAGAATACTGGCAAATCAAATTCAACAGTACATTAAAAGAATTACTCACCATGATGAAGTGGGATTTATTCCTGGGTTGCCAGGGTGGTTCAATATTCGCAGATCAAGCAACTATATGATACTCTCAATAGATGCAGAGAAAGCATCTGACAAAGTACAATACACATTCATGATAAAAAACCCTCAAGAAAGGGATAGAGGAAAAATACCTCAACATCATAAAGGCCATGTACAAAAAACCCACACTGAATATCATCCTCAGTGGGGAAAAACAGAGAGCTTTCCCCTATGGTCATGAACAAGACAGGGATGTCCAATCTCACCACTTTATTTAACAAAGTACTGTAAGTACTAATTACTACTAATCAGACAACAAAAGGAAATAAAAGGCATCCAAATTGGAAGGAAGAAACAAAGCCTTCACTCTTTTCAGATGACATGATACTCTATGTAGAAAACCCAAAAGACTCCACCAAAAAAATGCCAAAACTGATACATGTATTCAGTAAGATCACAGGGTACAAAATCAATATATAGAAATCTGTTGTATTTCTATACATCAGTAATGAAACAGCAGAAAGAGAAATCAAGGAATCAATTCCATTTACAATTGTGCACCAAAACCAATAAGATAACCAGGAATACACCTAACCAAAGAGGTGAAAGATCTGTATTCTAAAAACTATAGAATTCTTATGAAAGAAATTGAAGGTGACACAAAGAAATGGAAAATCATTCCATGCTCATGGACTGGAAGAACAAATACTGTTAAAATGTCTATGCTCCCCAAAGCAATCTACACATTTAATGCAATCCCTATCAAAATACCACCAGCATTTTTCACAGAGCTAGAACAAACAATCCTAAAATTTGATGGAACCACAAAAGACCCCAAATAGCCAAAGTAGTGTTGAAAAAGAGAAGCAAAGCCGGAGGCATCACAGTTCTGGATTTCCAGGTATATTACAAAGCTGTAATCATCAAAACAGTATGGTACTGGCATAAAAACAGACACATAGCTCAGTGGAACAGAATAGAGAACCCAGAAATGGACCCACAACTATATGGTCAACTAACTTTCAGCAAAGCAGGAAAAAATATCCAATGGAAAAAAGAGTCTCTTCCACAAACATCCAAAAAACAATCCAATTAAGAAATGGGAGGAAGACATGAATAGGCACTTTTCCAAAGAAGACATTCAGATGGCTAAGACACATGAAAAAATACTCAACATCATTTATCATCAGGGAAATACAAAAAAAAAAAACCCCAATGATACACCACCTCACACCTGTCAGAATGGCTAAAATTAACAATTCAGAACATAATAGATGTTGGATAGGACACAGAGAAAGGGGAAACCTCTTGCACTCTGGGAATGCATTTTGGTGCACCCACTCTGGAAAACAATATGGAACTTCCTGAAAATGTTAAAAATATAACTACCCTATGACCTAGCAATTGCACTACTAGGTACTTACCCAAAGGATACGGAAATACAGATTCAAAGGGGTTCATGCACCCAGGTGTTTATAGCAGCATTATCAACAATAGCCAAATTATGGAAAGAGCCCAAATGTCCATCGACTGAAGAATGGATAAAGAAGAGGTGGTATTTATACACAATGAAATATTACTCAGCCATCAAAAATAATGAAATCTTGCCATTTGCAATGATGTGGATGGAGCTAGAATGTATTATGCTAAGTGAGATAAGTCAGATAGAGAAAAAAGAATACCGTCATATGATTTCACTCATAAGTGGAATTTAAGAAACAAAACAGATTAGAATATGGGAAGGGGGGCAAAAAAAGAGAGAGGGAAACAAACAGTAAGAGACTCTTAGAGAATAAACTCAGTGTTGATGGAGGGAGGTGGGTGGGGGATGGGCTAGATGGGTGATGGGTATTAAGGAGGGCACTTGTGATGAGCAGTGGGTGTTGCATATAAGTTGATGAATCACTGAATTCTACTCCTAAATCCAATATTGCACTGTATGTTAACTAACTAGAATTTGAATAGAAATTTTTTTAAAAAAGAAAGAGCAAAATTTATTCAAATATAGAGACATTTCATATCTTGATTTCTAATGTGAGGATTATAGGTAAAAGTGTAAATATCATTCCCATTCACAGTAATAAGTCTGAAAGAGAGGTACCAAATGGATTTTCTGAAACTAGTCAAGGAGTTTCTCAATTAACTTTTTTTCTAAATTCATACAGCTAAAACAATATCACAGTTTTTGGTAAATCTTCCTTAAGTCGGGACCTGTAATATTTTAAGGTAATTGTGAAGAATGGGATAACCTAAATAGAGAAAAACATAGCATGTTTGTTTATGATTTATTTCATTTGCAATTAAATCAATCATTCATTACAATTAGTAGTAGTTGTATTATACTGTACAGAAGCTGTCTATGTGAAACACCTTAATGAATATAGACCTTTCCTTTTTTTCTAAAAAATAGTGTTATTATCCCAGCTTTTCATTCTATATGGAATATTTCTGGAGCCCAATATAAGATTCTTTGCTCATGTGAAGAATCTTCATTCCTTTAAAAATAAATTATTGCATATAATGCTTGGCCTCTCTCTGACTGGCTCACAATATAACAGCTCTAGAAAATGTGCTTTTCACTCAATAGCATCAATCAATGGACAAGGATGTTGAATAATTTGAGATAAAATTCCACAAATTTGAGAAAAATAAAAATTTTAATGACAAATGATAAAAATAAATGTAAATATATGAAAAAGCAAGATTCAATATAACTTCTCTGTTTTTCTCTTTTGTTATGTTACGTTAGTCACCATACAGTACATCATTGGTTTTTGATGTGGTGCTCCATGATTCATTGTTTGCATATAACACCCAGTGCTCCATGCAATACTTGCCCTCCTTAATACCCATCACTGGGCTAACACATCCCCCTTCCCCCCTCCCTCTGAAACATTCAGCTTGTTTCCCAGAGTCCATAGTCTCTCATGGTTCATCTCCCCCTCTGATTTCCCCCCCTTCATTTTTCCCTTCCTTCTCCTAATGTCCTCCTGCTATTCCTTATGTTCCACAAATAAGTGAAATTATATGATAATTGTCTTTCTCTGATTGACTTGTTTCACTTAGCATAATCTCCTCCAGTTCATCCATGCTGATGCAAATATTGGGTAATCATCATTTCTGATGGCTGAGTAATATTCCATTGTCTATATGAACCACATCTTCTTTATCCATTCGTCTGTTGAAGGGCATCTTGGTTCCTTCCACGGTTTGGCTATTGTGGACATTGCTGCTATGAACATTGAGGGGCATGTGGCCCTTCTTTTCACTACATCTGTATCTTTGGGGTAAATACCCAGTAGTGCAATTGCCGGGTCATAGGGTAGCTCTATTTTTAACTTTTTGAGGAATCTCCACACACTTCTCTCTTTCTAATATACTTCCACCTGCTGAAACTTTTGCTGCCTGATAATGCTTTAATTCAAATACCTTTGTATATGAGGTTGAATTTTTAGTTCACTTGAAGGTCCTCATGGAACAGAGAGAGGAAAAACAATCACCAAATTGTTGTCAGCAAAATGACCACTCATTACTATAGACTGTGCAGAGGAAAAAAAATCAGACACAATGATTATCTGAGATTATTTCAACTAGTTTTGTGATAGCATTTTCACCAGCCACCACAACAGTAATAATAACTACATTTCTTTACCATGTGCCAAACTCCATTCAGAGTATTCTATAAGTATGAACACATGTTATATACACAACACCCTATGAAGAGGAAACCACTGTTACTCTCATTTTATCGATAAAGAAATTGAGGTACAGATGGTTAAATTATATTTATCAAACAACCAACATTTTTCATAAGAAAGATAATCTGTCAAAGACAAAAGTACACTATGTATGTATGAATAAAAGAGAGATACTCAAGGGATGCCTAGGTGGCTCAGCCAGTTAAGTGACCAACCCTTGATTTCAGCTCAGGTCAGGATCTCAGGGTTGTGAGACTGAGCCCCACACTGGACTTTCAGCTGGGTGTGGAGCCTGCTTAAGATTCTCTCCCTCCCTCTGCCCTTCCCTCACCCAAATAAACAAAACAAACAAACAAAACAAAGATACTTAAAATAGACATTCCACCAGATTAACTCGGATTAACTGGGCTACAAGCCTTATGCTCATGTGAAATCTTGCCATAGACAAAACAATATACTATTTCCAAGCAAACTTCAGTTTACACTGGGAGATTATATAACCACACTGAATAATTTGAATGGACAAATACACATTAAGGAAGTATATTGTTTAGGTTAAAGGGATTAAGTATTTAAATAGAATTTTAATTAGAATACTTGAGAAAGAATAATTTTTACTGGCAGGAATTGAATAAATATATTTGTTGAAAACAATGAAGGGATCACAGCCTGCCTTTTAATTAATTTACAACTCAAAAGATAAATGCTTGTGGGCCTTGATTATACTCATTTGTTGGAAGAATTGGTAAATGGTTCTAATTGATTGCATGTAACTCATTGCTCTATAATATTCAACAATTATTGAATTTGTAATATTAAGAATTATTCACTCATTGTGCTTAAAATTGGGTGATGAGATTAAACTGCATTGTTCAAGTGTTAAAAATTAAGCCAAATTGGGAATATTAAATAATAGGTTGCATTGTAAAACCACAGAGCAGTATTACGTTGAATTTTACATGTCTCTTATAATGAATGTTTAGTTTTCTCACAAATGGCAATATTGAGGTTGTGAATTAATGGTACACAAAATAGACATAAAGCAATTAATTAATAATTTTAAGTGGTAGGTGTTAACTGCTGTTTTTGACAAAATTTTTAACTTTCATTAAGAATTTAAGAAGGAGGAAGACCATTGAAACCTGAAATATTATGAAAGGATTTCTAGCAGATAGGGAAGGTGAGATGAACATAATGGGTAATCATTAAATAAGCACTGATGAGAAGAGAGGAATCTGGGTCACAAATCATAATGGAGAAACATCAAAGTTTTCTGTATGCATATATACCTTTAAAACATTGATTTTTTTGTGTGATTAAGCATTATCCCTAATCTATAGTTATCGCTAATCTATAATTAGTCAAAAATTTTGTTTTTAAACTGCACTGGTAGGGAAGAACAATTGTATTGCTGTATTAACTGAGTTCTATTTTACACATAGACTTAGTAAAGAGCATGCTGATTATTCCTATTACATGTTTTGTGGTTACTATGTCTTACACTAAAGTCTCCATTTCTTTTTTTTAATTAGATAATTTTGGAGATTTATGCATAAAATTCAAAAGTGGTATTGGTTTTTTAGAGGAAACAAGGGAAAAATGTTAAATGCTCTTGTCATTTCTGGATTCTTTATGACACTACACATATAATCTTTAAGAGTAAGTAGCTAAAATTTTTTAACTCGATTTTTTAGGGACTTTTTGAGGGCAGTAGATAATTCTGCAAAAATAGAGATGAGTGGGAACAGAATGATTTGCAAAATAAAATTTAATATTTTTTACCATTTACAGAAAGTAATTTTAAATGAAACAGATTTTTCCCCCTGTAAAGCCATTAATCATAGGAAAAGAAGCATAGGAGCAGAACAAGAAAAGGTGTTATAGATTAATTTCTGTATCACAAGAAGCTTCAGGGAATTTCAGAATAAGTGTAAAATCACAATATTTTAAACAAAAGGCCTTTTTACATGTGCTTTAATTTCAAAAATTTATTTGAAAGCTTTGGAAACTTCATTGTCATTGATTAATTGAATTTCAGAATTAAAGGGGTTATGTTTTATGGATTTCCTTTTATATACAACTTAAACCAGAGTATCATTCAGCAAACCTTACAAACACACACAGCAAATATTTAAAAATCTGCTTCTCTTTGTTCTGAATTCTCATTGTTGCCCTCTAAGTCAATGTTTGACTCTCTCCAAGCTCCACACATGATCCTTAGACAAGGGACAAGTCAGTGGGACTTGTTAGTTAGTGCATGCACTAGAAGGGATGTGTCATGTCCCCAGACAGAATGCCTGCAGGTGAAAGCACAAGTGCCATGGCAAGGATAGCCAACGTAGCATAGTGGAAAAGAATGCAGGGGTGAAATCAGGGCTGGGATTTCCCCAATTCCTTAACTTGTTAGATATGTTAACCATATAACATATCAACAAGAGCAAAGCAAAAGTGCTACATTCAAGAAGACACTGTGTGTGCATATCTCTGTGTCTCTGTGTATCTTCTTAATATATAATAGTATAAATACATGTATCTTGAGATATATAAATACATACACATACATAACTGTGTGTGCATATACACATATATATGTATATTTATGCATATAGTTACTTTTATTATTCCTGAAATATAACATGGACCTATTAAATCTACATATTGTTTCTCCTTGGATGAGATTAGCTGAAGAACTTATCTTTGAACATACCAATTTTCCCAACAAAAAGCAACAAAGAAAAAGACTAATAGAGTTTTTTTTTCTTCTCCCCAGATTTTATTTAAATTCAAGTTAGTTAACATACAGTGTAGATTAGCTTCAGGAATAGAATTTAGTGATTCATCACTTACATATAACACCCAGTGCTCATCACAAGTGCCCTCCTTAATGCCCATCATTCAGCCCATCCCCCCCACCCCCTCCTCTCTGGTAACCATTAGTTTGTTCTCTAAAGTTAAGAGTCTCTTAATAATTTGTCCACTCTCTGTTTTTACCTTATTTTTTCCTTCCCTTGCCCTATATTCATCTGTTTTGTTTCTTAAATTCCACATATGAGTGAAATTATATGGCACTTGTCTTTGCCTGACTTATTTCACTTAGTGTAATACACTCTAGTTCCATCCACACCATTGCAAATGGCAAGATTTCATTCTTTCCGATGGCTAAGATTCCATTGTGTGTATATATATATAATATATCACCTCTTCTTTATCCATTCATCAGTCAATGGATATTTGGACTCTTTCCATATTCAGCTATTGTTGATAATGCTGCTATAAATGTTGGGGTGCATGTGTGCCTTCAAATCTGTATTTTTGTATCCTTTGGGTAAATACCTAGTAGTACAATTGCTGGGTTGTAGAGTAGTTCTATTTTTAGTTTTTTGAGGAAACTCCACACCGTTTCCCAGATTGGCTGCATCAGTTTGCATTCCCACCAGCCATACAAGAGGGTTTCCCCTTTCTCTGCATCCTCATCAACATCTATTATTTCCTGAGTTGTTAATTTTAGCCATTCTGACAGGTGTGAGGTGGTGTATCATTGTGGTTTTGATTTGTATCTACCTAATGATGAGTGATGTTGAGGATTTTTTCCATCTGTCTCAGCCATGTGTGTCTTCTTTGAAGAAATGTCTATTCAGGTCTTCTGCTGAGTTCTTAACTAGATTATTTGTTTTTTGGATGTTGAGTTTGATAAGTTTTTTATAGATTTTTGGATACCAACCTTTATCAGATATGTCATGTGCAAATATCTTCTCCCATTCTGATGGCTGCCTTTTGGTTTTGTTGATTGTTTCCTCCACTTTGCAGAAGAAAGTCCCAATAGTCCATTTTTGCTTTTGTTTCCCTTGCTTCAGGAGACATGTCTAGTAAGAAGTTGCTACAGCTGAGGTCAAAGATGTTGCTGCCTGTGTTCTCCTCTAGCATTTTGATGGTTTCCTATTTCACATTTAGGTCTTTCACCCATTATGAATTTATTTTTGTGTATGGTGCGAGAAAGTGGTCCAGTTTCATTCTTTTGCATGTTGCTATCCAGTTTTCCCAACACCATTTGTAGAAGAGACTCTTTTTTCCATTGGATATTCTTCCCTGCTTTGTTGAAAGTTAGTTGACCATATAGTTATGGGTCCATTTCTGGGTTCTCTATTCTGTTCCATTGATCTATGTGTCTGTTTTTGTGCCAGTACCATACTGTCTTGATGATCACAGCTTTGTAATATAGCTGGAAGTCCAGAACTGTGATGCCTCTGGCTTTGCTTCTCTTTTTCAACACTACTTTGGCTATTTGGGGTCTTTTGTGGTTCCATCAAATTTTAGGATTCTTTGTTCTAGCTCTGTGAAAAATGCTAGTAGTATTTTGATGGGGATTGCATTAAATGTGTAGATTGCTTTGGGGAGCATAGACATTTTAACAGTATTTGTTCTTCCAGTCCATGAGCATGGAATTTTTTTCCATTTCTTTGTGTCCTTTAATGTTTTTCATATGTGTTCTATAGTTTTCAGAGTACCGATCTTTTACCTCTTTGGTTAGATTTATTTGTAGGTATCTTATGGGTTTTGGTGCAATTGCAAATGGGATCAATTCCTTGATTTCTCTTTCTGCTGCTCCATTATTGGTGTATAGAAATGCAAAAGATTTCTGTATGTTGATTTTATATCCTGCGACTTTGCTGAACTCACTGGTAGAATTTTTTTAAAAAAAACTTCAGCATACAATTTTCTCTTATAGAGATACAGAATTATTTTTATGTTTGGGAGAATTTATGATATGATTTAAATCCCATCTGGAATTCTGAACTGAACGCATCATAGGAGCATGGTGGTGATCTCATCTTTTTTTTTTTTTTTGAAGAGTAAAATATTATTTTCTGCTATTAGATCACTTTGGATCATAAAAAAAAATGAACACCTGATTTTTTTTTCAAATGGAATGGTGCATGCGAATATTTTGCAATATTTACCTATTTCTTTTTACTTTGCATTAAACTTTGTCTCAATGTTCTGACATTTCTGATAAATTTAGCTCTCAATTGGAAGTGCATATGATGCATATGTTTAAAATATTTTGGAAAATGGAAGAGAAGGAAATGAATAAATGAAACAGAATGGCAAAATGTTGATTGTTATTAAGTTGAGGGATGAGTATATGGGAGTTTATTATGTGATTCAGCTTTTGTGTGTTTGGAAATCTTCAAAATAATTTTTTTTAATCTGGTAAAGATTTTTTTCATTAAAATGTTTCCACTTAAAAATACAAAGTTCAGCACATGCTGTGATGAGCACCAGCTATAATATGTAACTAATGAATCACTGAACACTATGTCAAAAACTAATGATGTACGATACAGTGGCTAACTGAACATAATAAAAAAATTAAATAAAATAAAATTTATTCTAAGACAAAAAAAATTACAGATTTCAAAACCTAACAATAACCACAAATGACCCACAAACATTTTTCCTTCCAATTTTTACACTATATTGTAATCATCATTTGTCTGTTTTATATTATTAAACTTGAGTGATCATTCGAGATACACATTTCTTTTTTTTTTAATTTTATTTTATTATATAATGTTAATCACCATACAGTACATCCCCAGATTCCGATGTAAAGTTTGATGCTTCATTAGTTGCGTATAACACCCAGTGCACCATGCAATACGTGCCCTCCTTACTACCCATCACCAGTCTTTTCTGAGGCCACTCTTCTGACTTAGCTTACTGACTGGAGATCTGCAAGATTGACTCTTACCATCTCCTGCAGCCTTGCTGACAATGCCTTGAGGATACCCACAACAGCACACACATGAATTTACATGAAAATGTCTCAGTATCAGAGCCATTAACTGCTTTGAAGAATTTGAGCCCTCTTTCAGCTTCTTACCAAGATGGGCATCTACCCCTTATGCCAAATAAACTTATAAGCAACATAAGAAAAATAAAACCAAACTCAAACATAGAGCCAGCTCTGCTTTGACCTAGATGGTTCAGGATGATAACTTATGCAGAGAAGCGAGACACTGCCACTGGTAGGCATTCTTGCTTCCACTAGCCACTTGTGGGAACAGCCTCAATGGTGAAACCCATATTGTCTCCTGGTGAACTAACTATGCTTAAGCTGCTATGATGTTATTTAGCAGGCTTCACTTTAGTTGACCATCTGACTGGACCAGAGGTAAGCACTTTGCTACATCCTAGAACGTTAGTCTCCATAAAGCCAATGGTAATGGCTTATTCCAAATTTAAAGATATTCTGGAGGAATGGATAGTAGACTTTGTAATTAGCTAAATTGGTGACATGATGTAATCCAAAATTTATCCCATGAGTGAAAGAATATCAGAACTTGGCTCCAGAATTTGGTCACAATTCGAAAAGAAAATTGACATAAAACATTTTAGTCAGCTTTCTGAAAGCAATTGTTAATTCTCTTAACAATTCTTCATACTTGTCAGGCTCTAGAATGGCTTTGGTGGAATATATTTGCCAATACCAACAATCACTGTTGTAAAAAGTATGTAAATTAGAGCAATATTCCTAAATGTACCAGCTATAAATGCAACAAAAATGAGGCATCTACAGTCAGATTTATTAATATTAATTCTCTATGTCCCAGGGTGTCAGCGTGATTCACATAGTGTTTGTATAGGTAGGTATATGAGGGAAACCTTTTCCACCTCAGCATCCTCCTTCTCAAACTTCTCTACAATTTACTTCCTGATTCCATTAATTTTCTCTTCTTCCAGTCCCAAATCCCTTATATATATTTTTTTAATGCCCAGAGTTTTTCATGTTTGCATGAAATTATCACATTCAGTCTTTGGTATATATTATTCACATAAAACATGATAATTGGATCAAGGAAGATGACAGCACTTTTTCATTCTGCAGTTTGCTGACAGTTCTATGAGCATTGTCTTTGGTTTGGAGCAACACTTTTAAAAATGAACATTTTTATTTTAATGAAGGATATACTGTGAAAATCCATTATAATGACAAAAGCACCCAGAATCATGTAAGTAGCAACTAGAAAGAAAAAAAAGAGGGAGGAGGGGGATAGGGACCAGAAAATGAGAAGATTTGGGCTGTAATTTAGAAAAGGATAAAAAAGGGAGCAATGGGGTAGAAATTACAGATATAGATTTGGACTCAATTGAAAGAAAGAAGTAACAAGAGCTGTTAAAATAAAATGTGATGCCCCAGGAGGCAGAGCATATTCCATCACTGAAGGTGTTTAAGAAAAAAATGAGATAAACATCTGTCTGGAACACTTCAAGCTATTTGAATGACTTCTAAAGTTTCTTCCAGTTGTAAAAGTCTCTGAGTTCTTCATCCATTCTGAAATTAGTAAACAGAACTCTCTATTGCAAACAGTACTGGCCATGGCTTCCTTTACAGCAGCAGTGAGGAAATATCAGTCCCTCCACAACTTAATGTTTTCCAAATATTAAAAATGTTGCTATAACTCCCTAAATATAGGTTTTACTTATTTTTCTCTGGTAAAATCTCAAAAAAAATTTTTAACTCAAAGTAGTTGAATGCTTATTATTTTCCCATATTAATGAGCTCTTCAATAAAATATATTTCTAACATACTAAAACATTTCCATCCTTTGGTATATAGTCCTAACATATTTCATAGGAATGAACTACCAACTGCATATTTAATTCCAAGGAAGGAAGATGGTTAATTTTAGGATGTGCCAGTGTTCTTTTAGGCTACTATTACAGCCTTGATGAAGAGCATGATGGTTAAGAACACCATCTTTAGCACTGAACAGGTATGGGTCTTTGTTCAAGATCCAAAGACAAGACTCTGTCCCAATGACTTAGCTATGCGAACTTCTGCCAACCAAACTTCCCATCGGAGTATCTGTTTCTTCATCTGTGAATATAGATACCATCACTGCCTATCTTTTATTATTATTGTAAATTAAATAATACGTACGAAGTATCTACCATAGTATGTGACATATAGTGATCATTCAGCAAATATTAGCTGCTGTTATTGCTTCTACTGTCAAGAAAATTCTCCCATTTACAGCAACATGGATGGACCTTGAGAGCATTATGCTACATGTAATAAGTCAGACAGAGAAAGACAAATACTATATGATCACACTTACAGATAAACTCTAAAAAAAACCCAACTCATGGAAACAGAACAGATAGATGGTTGTCCAAGGGGGTAGGGGCAGGGGGCAAATGGGGGAAGGCTGTCAAAAGGTACAAACTTATAAGATAAATAAGTCCTGGGATTGTAACTATAGTTAATACTATTGTACAGTATATTTGCAAGTTGCTAATGAAGTTGGCATCTATCTTGTCAGTTCAGATGAAAAAATGAACACTAAAGGTCATATTGTCCCCAGAAATGGCTGGACCAGCCAAGGATCTGTAGGAATGCAACCCTATTGGCTTACAAGTAGTTAGTCAGCACTACCTTAAAGGTATGATCACCAGAGGTACCTAATGAAATGCCTAAATTCTTGCCCTTTAAAACCCTCCCTTGCAAACCATTGGGGAGTTCAGGACTTTAGAGCATTAGCTCCCCATTCTCCTGGGTGGTGCCTCACCAACAAGTAGCCTCTCTTTCTTCACTGCAAAAGCTCAGTGTCAAGTTTTTATTGGCTTGCTGTCCATTGGGTGGACAAACTCGCATTTGGTTAGGTTATACCAAGAGAATATATCTTACAAGTTCTCATCACACACAACAAATCGTAAGTATGTGAGGTGGTAAATGTTAACTAACATATTATGGTAATCATTTTGCAATATATACATATATCAAATCATTATGTTGCACAGCTTTAACTAATATAATGTTATATGTCATTTATATCTCAATAAAACTGGAAAAAGTATGTCATGGCTAATTTTCAGACATTGAAATAATAACTAGAAGGAGTAAGAGGAAGAAGGGGAGAATTAGGAGTAAAAGGGGCAGAAGAAAATTTATTCTATCCCACATAATAAATCAAAAGGAAAATTTAGATGATAAGCCAATGCTAATGACTTCTGACTTCATATCTTATTTAATAGTTCCTTCACTCTCCTTGTAATACTAATATTTTTTACAGAAATAGCTAAAATTTTGGTTGAAACAAAAAAAAAAGACCTAAAATAACTCATTAAATTTTATGCTGTTAGTATTATATTTCAATTCAGTAACTATATTTTCCTGTTCATTGATTCATGGACCAACATATAAGAAATATTCATGGAAGACAAAGTACTCAGGCCAAAAATACAGTGTGTAAAAGCTTAAGGAAAACATTCGTAAAACCCTAAAGTCAATTCTGAATACTAAAAACTCTTTCAGTTTGTCCAAACAGAAAGAGAAACTAAGAAAATAGCATCATTACTTTCAAGAAAAAATGTAGGAAGCATTTTAAAAATTAAAAATTATTGCTAGTCTCTGGAAGACAGTTCAATAGATCTGTGAAGAAATATAGGGAACTCCATGGCCATGGGTGACAGCACAGCACAGAAGTGAAGAGCCTGGATCTTGGACATGGAAAGGCCTGGGTCAAATTCCAGCTCCACCACTCTCTAGGCTGCATGAAATCAGGCAAGTCCTCAACCTCTCTGATTCTTAGATTCCTTTTCTATAAAATGAGGATACCAATAACACCTGCCTGATAGGATTGTGATAATAAATGATAAATGTTTAGCAAAGTACCTGCCCGTGGCAATTATTAGGTAACAAGATTATCAAAATTAAGGTCCTTTAAGCAAGATAGATGGCCCTTTACTGGCTTATTCAAGGATAAGCAAAAACAATCCCTATTTTAAAAGAGCTTTACTGAGGATTCCAAGGAAGACTCCATGATCTGACAGTCCATAAAGCAAAGCAGAGGGGAAAGAAACCTTTAGAGAAAAATTGCCTCTAGCACAAAAAATGCCTAGTTCCATCTCTGCATTTTATTAACACATTGGGAGAAATTTAAAGTAATCTGGTAACAGAGTTCTTAAAATGGGAGTTTTCTCACATCATTTCAATAGTACCTTTCAACACTCAAGTAAACATATCCATTTGCAACCTAGTCTACCACAAAGAGCAAATCAGGAGGGAAAATAGTTTTTTCCATGTTGTCAATCCAAGTCATCACATGAGAGTATGTCAGTAATACTCAAAAGGTACCATGAATATACAAATTATCATTTTAGAGACAGTTATTTGAACTGTTTCATGCTGTTTGTCAGAATCAGAAATTAAGTGATTCTTCCAGAAAACTAGAGAATAAAATAAATGAGCTCCCTTCACAGTTGATGATGCGGAATGGGGGAAGAGAGGTGCAGTTTGTTCATTAAACACATTGAAACTTAAAAACTTTGCAAAATATCTTATAAATAAATGTCCCAGAGACATGAAGTGATTTTTATTAAAAAGTCATTCTTTTGGCCAAGTACTTAATCTTTTAGTTCTACCTTTTTTATTCTATCAAATCTTTAGGCTTACAAGTTCTAGCCCATAGTAAATACATTTCAGTAAAGAAATGACAACCTTAGAGACCAAGTAGTACAATGTTTAATTTAGTTATTGTAAAATGACAAAGAAAACTAAATGGCACATTCAGAGGCATACAAGCTTAGCAAAGCAGGGGAAAGAGATAGCCATGCTAGGTTTCAATACTGACACCTTTCATTATCTGTAACTCTGACATCCTAAGCTCTCTGAACTTTAGTTTATTTTTGTCAACTGGGTATAGCAATAAATACAAAGTTGCTGTGAGAATACAACAATACATAATAAGAGCCCAGCACTTCATAGGCTCTATTCATCATGACATCTACAAAGAAATCTCATATTCTCAATGAGAATTTGCTGTTTAGAGCAAGCTTTGGAATATTTTATTGTGAACTGCTACATGTGTATTCCCAGTTACCAGACTAAGGGAATTTTCTGCTTCCAACAGATACAGCTGGACATAACTGAATTTTTACTAGCATGGACTGTCCCTATCAGGAAAGTGGACTGCCCATGCAGGACTCCAGATCAGTTAGAATTGTGCAGATGCTCACTGGGCAGGCAATACGGCCAACAAGAGCTGAAACCAAAAGGTAAGTCTTGAGTAGGCAATGGGCCAAATACTCAGAAAGGGCTCAGGTCCACTGGTTCAGAAATGACACTAGAAAAAAAAATTGGCAAGGGTTCGTTATAAGGGAGATAGGAGGAAGAGAAGTTGTTCCATCTTTATCTGAAGCAGTCCTGAAATCTTTTATTCTAAAAATCCTAGGCAGATTTACCTGGATCCGCACTGTTTCTAGAACTGCCTTCCTTTAGTTGATAAACTTAATGCCACCAAATCTTTTAGCTTTTTTCATCAGATGGGAGAATTTCTTGCAGTATTACTGAGGCTCCAACTGATTGTTTCATTGCCTAAAAGTCCTAAAAGAGATCTTTCATCTTCTTTGCTAACAACAGTTTATGTTTTTATTACATTCTCTCTCCTAGCTCAGGATCAACTGCTCAGTTACCCCTCAGTCTAGAGGATATATATTATCATCTTTTACTCTCTAAAAATTCATTCTTTCATCCCATCCCACCGGCTAATAGCTGCTTTCCTTTCCCTGCAGCTGGTTAAAATTAATAAATTTTAAATTAGACACATCTCAGCTGTTTTCCTTTAGCAACATCTTAGCAATGGCTCTCTGTAGGAGCTTGGCAAAAAGATTTCTTCAGAAACAGTTCCAAGTAAAAATTTAGTAGTTACCAAGTAATACGATCCAACTCTGCGAACTTGTCATTTTGGATAAAAACCGAAGCTGTGAGGATGTGTGTCTAGGGACTCCTCTCAATTTAAAGAGCCAACACCTGGCACCACAATTTAAGTCTTTTGATTCTTGGTTAATTTTTGCATTATACCACATGCTTCTCCTCTTAAAAGTTCAGTATAATTTAACAAAATGAAGAAATGTTTAAAAGGATTACATAGAAATTTGCAAAAAGATTATGTTGATTCCATCAGCAAGGTTCAGTTGAGAGAAATAGAGACAGCTAGACACAGAATTCAGAAAGGTCGGTAAGAGGTGGGGAAAGGATGGATAATTTGAGTCAATTCATTAAATCATGAAGCTGTATCTTTGATATACTCCCTCAAGAGAACACTTGTAAATGAGTCACCTACCATCTCCAATCGTCAGATCACAAATCTCTATGTCAATAGGGGAAACTATTATCCCACACCTACCTGCAAATACTAATTGCTCAATAATGACATTTACATAATGAGTCAATGAGACAGTGAAACACACACGCCCACACACACAAATCAGTTAGGAATGTGCTTAAGGAGGGACACAGTCCTCACGATGATAGTTTTACTCTCTTCACCACAAACTTGTTCACACACTGCTAAAGAATAATCCCCAGAGGTTAACTGAGCTGAGCTCTATTCAATGGGAATTATAGGAGATATAAGATTAGCATTAGGAAACATGAGGCTAAAATTCTTATTAGGGCTGCAAAGTTTAACACATATGGCATAATTTAAGAACTGCATAATGACTCTCTAAATTCTAAAATGTGAGTTCAGGTATCAAGTGCCTAAATCATCTAATGATGGAAATGAGATTATTCTATGTTAAAAAGATGTCTGTGTCTTGCTATTCCTATATTTAGTTATTATATTAGTCAACGTTCTCCAGAAAAAAAGAATGATAGATAGAATGATATATATGGGGAGGGTGGGGAAGAGAGTTTTATTTTAAAGAGTTGGATCATGCATTTGTGGGGGCTAGCAAGCCTGAAATCCATAAGCCAGACCAGCAGGAAATTCAGGTAAGAGTTGATGTTATCCTGAGTTCAAATTCAGCTCAGGAGTCTACTCAATCTTTGATCTTTCTGAAAATTACCTTCACAGCAACATCTAGACTGGTGTTTAACTAAACAACTGGGCACCAGAGCCTAGCCAAATTGACACATAAATTTAACCATTACAGTTATAGACATCCTTATAATAATCAAGGAAATAAGTATTTGTAGGAAAATCATACTCATCATACTACTTACCACAACATAAGGCATTTTAAAATTCTTTGGCATTCCTTCCACTGAAAAGGTGTAGGGAAATCTGTCTCCCTGTGTGGCTTGAGCTTCTCACAACATGATGGCTTCATTTAAAGAGGGAGTATCTAAAGAGGGAACTTCTGAGAAGCATTTCAAGCTGCATTCCAGGAGGAAGCTGTGTGACATTTTATGACCTGGGCTTAGAGCTCACATGGCGTCACTTTTCCATATGCTACTGGTTGATGCAGTCACAAGCATTCCCCAACTCAAGAGAAGGGAACATAGACCCCATCCCTCTCTGAGAAGAGTTCAACGAATTTGGGGCTTATGTTTAAAAACTGCCACAATTAATTACTATTAATTGAGCTGCTACTATGTCCTAGGCTCTATGATGGGCTTTTATGCTTCATTTAATCCTCCAACCTTCCTGAAATATGGTTATTATATACAAGTAAACTGAAGCTGAGAAATATTAAAACTCTTCCCAAATTCACACAGCTAACATGTAGCAGAGCCAAGATTCCAACTTGGCATTCTGATTCTAAATTGCCACACATTTTGTATAATACAATATTGCCTCCCATTTAGAAAGAGACAGAAGTAGGTGCGCCTGGGTGGGTCAGTTGGTTGAGCATCTTACTCTTGGTTTTGGCTCAGGTTGTGGTCTTCCAGGGTCTCTGGGTCATAGGATCAGGCCTTGTGTCAGGCTCTGTGCTCAGCGGGAAGTCCGCTTGGGATTCTCTCTCCCTATCTCCTTCTGCCACTATCCTCCGTGCTTTCTCCCTCAAATAATTAAATAAATCTTAGAAGAAAAAAAAAAAGAAACAGAAGAAATGGAAGAAAAAGAAAATCAAATTTAACCATAATTTTTTTAAAGATTTTATTTATTTATTTGAGAGAGTGTGTGAGCTGGAGAGACAGGGAGAGAAAATCTGAAGCAGCCTCTGTACTGAGCACAGAGTCAACATGGGTCTTGATCCCACAACCACAAGACACAACCTGAGCTGAAACCAAGAGTTAGACATTCAACCAAGTCACCCAACACCCCCATGATTTTTTTAAACTGCCACCAGAAGTGTACATTTTTGTTTCAGTCTACTCAGATTTCATTCATTCTTCTGAATACAGTGTTCTGAGGCAAATTAGAAAAAGTATCCCATCTAAGCAGATGAACCCAGTATATCATGCCTTGGCAAGTGCAGCCCAGGCTAGATTTCAGTCCATAGTCACTGCCTCAGCTGGGCACCGTCCTGAAATGAAAAATTACTCATGAAAAACTATACATGTTGACCTTGCCCCAAATCAACCTCATTCCTCAGCGAGATGAATGGGGCCAACTCCTCCCTTTGCTCCAGCTGGAACATAACCCAGGTCTGCCTAATGAGACTCAATTCCAGGGTTGTTACTGAAACTGTTAGAAAAGGAAATTATGTTCTTCGCAGATACACTTACCAATAAATAGCATAAGACAAGAGTGGTTGGGAAATGCAAAACCTGAAATAACACCACCATAGCCGAAAGCAGAATAAAAAGCTAGAGAATGTAACCCTGGATCCAGCCTTGCCTGAAGCTAGCCTTATCCCTGGACTCTTTGGATACTTGGGCTAAAAAAACCACCCTCCTTTCTTTTTAATTTTAAAAACCAATTTCTGTTGAATTTATGACACAATCAAAAGTGTTCCAACTAATACACCTCCTTGGTCATGATTTCATTTTCCTTACCTGTAAAAAAACCTAAATAACCTTGAAAATCATTTCTAGCTCTAAAATACATACATATATATACATATATATGTATATGTATATATATATGCTTGTATATGTATATATATATATATATATATATATATATCTTTACAACTAGAATGTAGGACAGAAGGGTCTTCATGACCCTTCCAAAGCTAATAGCTATGATTCTGTGACTTTGTGTAGATTGGGGCAGAAAATGTCCTAGTGAATTATTTCTATCCAGATTACATCAGAGAATGCAGCAGGTTGGAAATAGCTCTGTAGCACTGCCACCTGGTGGCTATTTGCTTCAGCCATGTTTTCGCCTTTAATCAACAAGTAGAAACAAGTACAATTTCATGATCTTCTGAAATAATGTTTTAGGTCTGAAGCATATAAAGTTAAAATAAATCATTACATTTCAAGCAACACTGATTGAGAATTAACTGGGCACAGGTCACTATAAAGAGCATATGAAAATGTCTGATACAGCCTCTGCTATCTCAGAATTTTAACTTCATAAGGACATCATATTATGGTTCATACCAAAAGAAGATAACAAAAGAAAGTAATAGAGGTAAATGATCAAAAAACCAAAAATGATGAAGGATTCGGGAGATATTAGAGGAACCATCATGAATTTTAATCATGAATTTTAAACATGAATTTAAAAGCCTACAATGGGTGGTGTCACTAACGATAGAAAGAAGCAAGGGCACAAGGCAATACAGTGATTTATCAGATACATAAGTAATAACTAGAAGACCACTTAAAGGAGCACAGATGTGTTCAGGGGATGACTAGGAGTAAGGGTTTAAAAAAGTAGTTGTAGCTCATATTTTAGAGAAGCCTGAAAGTCAGTCTAAGGAAGCAAAGTGCAGAATGAATTGGGCATGAAACATGAGAAATGGGAATACAGGCAAGGGGATGAGATAAATATGATGTCATGAGGACCTAACCTAAGCTGATAGTGGCAGGAGGACTGGATTAAAAAAAAATGCAAGAGCCATTTCTGAGTCAGACTCCACATGGTTTGACAATTGATTAAATTTGTACTAGGAGAAAGGAACTCTTTAGGATGGAGAAATGTAATCTGAAGTTTTTGAGCACAAATGACTATAAAAACAGACATACAGGGGTGCCCTGGATGGCTCAATAGGTTAAGTGTCCGGCTCTTGATTTCAGCTCAGGTCAGGATCTCAGGATTGTAAAATGGAGACCTGCATTTGGCTCCCCACTGGGCATGAAACTTCCTTAAGATTCTCTCTCTTCCTCTCCCTCTGATCCTCCCCTCATCCCTCTCTTAAAAACAAAAACAAAAAACAAAAGACAAAAAAACAAAACAAAAAAAACCCAGACATACTATTAAAAGAAACAGAGGACTTATTAGCAAGGGCTTTTTTGGGTAGAGAAAAAAATATATCCTAATCTTCCATTCAGACATGCTCAGGTTAGAGCTCAGAAGGATTTCTGGCAAAAGATATGCAAGGTAGAGCTAGGAATAAACATTTCAGTCTGAAGGGAGGGTCTGGACATAAGGATGCAGGGTTTGGAGCCATCTTTGAAATAATCATTAAACGTATGAAAATAGGTAAAATGCCAGTGAGTAGAATGTATATAGAGAAGATTAAACAGAACACACTGATGAACACCAACTTTTAGGGGATGGAAGGAAAAAAAAGAAATCAGAGAGGCAACAAAAGGAAAGAATCAGAACTAAGGGGAGTTTTAGGGTGGGGCAGTGTAAAGAAGCCAAGACAGAAAAGCATTTCAAGGAAATCAACAAGGGAAAATGCATCAGAAAATTCAAAGGAGTAAGAAGATAAATCACAAAGACTCTTTGTTGAACCACTTGGCAGTTGTTAAGAGGATTGTTAAGAGAATCTTAAGAGAATTGTTTCAAGAAATGCTGAGGACAAAAGCAAGAGAATGAAGGAAGTCAGACAGAGATCCTACCCTACTCTCAAGGATTATCTGTTGTAGGAAGGAAGGAGAGAGAGAAGAAAAAGGCCAAAGAAAGTCATTACAGATGGAGGGCAGAAACTTGGTGAAAGGGAAACATTAACAAAAAGGAGATGTCAATTGAAAAAGGCAAGATTCCACAGACAAAGGCCAATAAATCAGGACATGGCTATAGGGGTCATATTTGTAAAGAAGGAAAAATAATTTTTCCTCATGTGGGAATAAATTATCAGCAGATGGGAAAAACAAAGAATAATTTTATGGCAGGGAGAAGATAAAGTCCCATAAGCTGTCATTGGGTTGTTATTCTTGATAAATAAGACAGGAATACATAGGCAACCACCTCATCTCAGTTTAGCTAGGACTTTCCTTATTTTAGCCCTGAAATTCCCGTTTCTCAGGAAATCCCTTGGTCCAGGGCAAACAGGAATGGCTGGTAACCATAATCATAGAGCAACTGATGATTTCATGTGGGTATGGTTAATATCTCAATGAGATTAAGGAGAAATTTCAGAATAATTTTATGAGGAAACTTGATAGTTCATTAAAGATGGATGAATAGACAGCTGAGGAAGAGTGATGGGCTATTTTATATCTTATTTGATGGCAGAAATTTGTAATGTCACTCAGTATGGTGTCATCTGCACAGCTTCATGTTCAGCAGTGAGATAGGGAAACTGAAGAATTCCATAAAACAGGCTTTTTCTTCCTTTTCCTGCTTCTATTCTTGCTAGGACCTGCACCCCCACTTTACACATACCTCAAAATGCAAATAGTGTATTCCTCCTTGTAAGGGACAAGGAGTTCATGATTTCTTTAGAATAGATAACATCTTAGGAAGGACCCGGTGAGAATGACTGGATCATATTCACCATAGTCCGGAACACCAGAGCTAGACATCTCTATGCCCAGATCTCCTGGCCCCAAGGAATAACACCTGGGCCCTAGTTTTTGTTCTAGTAGGTTCCTGGATGCCTAAAAGTACACATACACCAGACCACAATCTTCAGTAAAAAAAAAACCCAGACCCCAAACAAAGACAAGACTTCCTCCTTTCCTTCCTGAGTCTCCCAAACACTCTGGACCTGACCTCTCTCTGAATCTTCAATAAACTCTGCTTTCACCTTTTGCTGCCTTGTGTTTGATTTCTATCCTGCATGCAGCCAGGGACCCTGTTGGCTGGTCCTGCAGGACCCACTCTGGCCTGCCAGCATTGGCAGCACAGGACCATGAATTGAGAAAGCAAAAAAAGGACAGTGCAGTTTAGGGAGTTTGTTTCAGCTAGTAGGAAATGCACGTAGGTTGGTAAGATTGTTTTCAAATTTGGGAAAATGACAGTTTCTTTTGTATATAAGCTGCAAGATTAATTTCTGGCTCTGATAATTTCTCATGTGATCCTATTCACTACCTTCCTGCTGCTGTTGGGCACCAAAGGACACATTCATATCACAGTATGACCTCCTAGTCCAAATCTTCATGTCTTGATGCTCAGTGAGTTGGTGCAAGATTGTAGCATTCCTGGACATCATACAGAAATAGCTAGCAAGGACTTAACTATACAGAGAAGTGACTGTGAATCACATAATATTACTAAAGTCAAATAAAAGACTCTCCAGTTCATCTTCCCTGATACCTGATCCCAAAATTGCCTGCAACCATTCCCACACCACTCAACATGAGAAGTGTGATAAAGGTGAGTCAGAATGAAAAGAAACCACTGTTCTAACCAACTGCAGTTCAAAGACCTTACCTATACAAATTTTACCAAACCATATAACCTTCTAAATACATTGATAAGGCCTCCTCCAAGTCCTCGGAAGGAGTTCATGCAACTGAGGGATGCTGAAACTACATTAGTTTATCCACAAATCTGCACCAGCACACCAGGTTTGTGGCCAATACTTGGAGCAATGCTGCCCTGCATACAAATACAGAATTTAAAGTTTGGCCGTATTAAAAGTCTTGTGGTTCCTTTTTTTGTTTGTTTTTATTTAAATTCAATAAGCCAATTTATAGTACATCATTAGCTTTAGATGGAGTGTTCAGTAATTTATCAGTTTTCATATAACAGTGCTCATCAAATCACATGCCCTTCTTAATGCCCATCACCCAATTACCCCATCTCCCTTCCAGCAACCCTCAGTTTCTTTCCCATAGTGAAGAGTCTTTCATGGTTTTTCTCCCTCTCTAATGACTTCTTCTGTTTCCCTCCCTACCCCTACAGTTCTCTGCCCTGTTTCTTGTATTCCACATATGAATGAAACCATATGATAATTGTCTTTCTCAGATTGACTTATTTCACTCAGCATAATGCCCTCCAGTTCCACCCACATCGATGTAAATGGTAAGTATTCATCCTTTTTGATAGCTGAGTAATATTCCTGTGTGTGTGTATGTGTGTGTGTGTTTACCACATCTTCTCTATCTATTCATCTGTCAATGGACATCTCAGCTCTTTCCACAGTTTGGCTGTTGTGGACATTGCTGCTATGAACATTGGGGTGCAAGTGCCCCTTTGGATCACTGCATTTGTATTTTGGGGGTAAATACCTAGTAGTGCAATTGCTGGGTCATAGGGTACCTCTATTTTTAACTTCTTAAGGAATCTCCATACCAGAGTGGCTACACCAGCTTGCATTCCTGCCAACAGTGTAAAAGGGTTCCCCTCTCTCCGCATCCTTGCCAACATTTCTTGTTTCCTGTCTTGTTAATTTTAGCCATTCTGACTGGTGTGTGGTCGTATCTCATTGTGGTTTTGATTTGTATTTCCCTGATGCCAAGCAATGTGGAGCATTTTTTCATGTGTCTGTTGGCCATTTCTATGTCTTCTTTGGAGAATTGTCTGTTCATGTCTTCTGCACATTCTTGACTGGACTATTTGTTTTTGGGGTGTTGAGTTTCATAAGTTCTTTATAGATTTTGGATACTAGCCCTTTATCTGATATGTTATTTGCAAATATCTTCTCCCATTCCACAGGTTGCCTTTTAGTTTTGTTGATTGTTTCCTTTGCTGTGCAGAAGCTTTTTATCTTTATGAGGTCCCAATAGTTCATTTTTGCTTTTGTTTCCCTTGCCTTTGGAGATGTGTCTAGCAAGGAGTTGCTGCAGCTGAGTTCAAAGAAGTTGCTGAAAAGGCTTATGGCTCCTAAAAGCACCATAATCTTTTATGTCTTTATACATATTGTCATCTCTCTCTCTGGAGAGTTTCCCAGTGCACAGCTTTCCAGGTGGAAGGAATAGCAAGTACAAAGGCCTGAAGTAGAAATATGCTTGATAAATGTGTCTGGTAGATTTTGGGGTCAAGGAACAGCTAAGAAGCCAATACTTTTGGAGAAGAATGAGAGAGTAGTAGAGTATAACAATGTGAAGCCAGAGAGATGACCAGGTAGGTATTGCAGTCCAGTAACAATGCAAAGACCTTGACTTACTCTGAGTTTGAAAGTCAGGCAGAATTTTCCCC
This sequence comes from Ailuropoda melanoleuca, assembly GCF_002007445.2. Lineage (NCBI taxonomy): Eukaryota > Metazoa > Chordata > Mammalia > Carnivora > Ursidae > Ailuropoda > Ailuropoda melanoleuca. Next base: position 55,323,676 of record NC_048226.1, read on the forward strand.
AAAGGGCTGAAGTGAAGTGACTCACAATTTTAAAGTATCACTCTATTGAGAATAAACTGTGGAGAATTAGCAAAAATTGTAGCTTGTTTATCTTTGAGTTAAGGGTGGTAAAGGAATATTATTTTAAAGTTAGCAGCAGACTTCCTCTTAAGGAGAAAAGGTTTGTTTAGAAAAATAAAACCCTCAGGACAATGGCCAAAATGGACTAAGACAGACATAGAACTGAATTGTTCTACATAATAGAGTTGGAGAAACATTGAGCTCTGGGGTCTGTGTGAGAAGGAGATTAATGGATAGTGAGCCTTTTGGAGAGACTGGACTAGCCCAAGGCAAAAGGATGGGAGATTCAGGAACAAAGCCAGTTTCCTGAAGTGGGGGAAGAAAAATACAAAATATTCAATTTTGGATCATCCAACACACTATTCCAAGATATAGGAAATCCTTCAGTAAACAAAAGGTCTAACACATACAAATGCCTCTGGAAGTAGTGTCTTGAGGAAAAGAAGGAAAAGTATGGTAACCCTTTGGGGTTGACTTAAGAGAAAAGATCAGGAATAGGAGACAAGATATGAGTAGCCAACAACTCAAGAAATAGAAGAAAGAGAGGACCATAGAAAAATTTTCATGGGAAAGATATTGGGTATCTCATCACAGTTGGAAGGATTCAAGACATTACTATTTTTTTAAGATTTTATTTATTTATTTGAGAAGGAGAGCATGGGCGGAGGGTTGGGGTACAGAGGGAGAAGAAGCAGACTCCCTGGTGAGCAGGGAGCCTAACAGGTCAACCCGGGGTTCTATCCCAGGACCCCAGGATCACTACCCCAGCTGAAGGCAGACACAACCAACTGAGCCACCCAGGTGCCCAAGACATTACTATTTAAATAGTAAAAGAAGAGTAACTCCAACACTGACCTGGATAGAGGCAGGCAATAATCAAATGTAACCACTGGAGTTACATTTGTATTCAAGTATTCACAGTATGCTGTGCATAATAATAAAGTATGGAAATGAATCAATCAATCAATGTCAAAGAATAAAACTCATAAGAAATGAATTTTGAAATAGCTAACCATGATTTCTCACTGGGTAGTACTATTTATATATTATATGTATATATAGGAACTTTGTAGTTCCATTATGTTTTTGCTTTTCAAGCTAACATTTATTTTTAGGTTACTATGTTCCAAATCCTAAGTGTTTCATAAGAACTCCATAACCTAGGTATCATTACCACCTCACTTTAAGTATCAGAATACCAAGTCTCAGATAAAGTAATTTGCTCAAGGATGTACAATCATTTGGAGGAGAGGGTTAGGGCAAAGCCAAGATTTAAATTCAGGCTAAGGATTCCAGAGCCCATACTCCTAATTACATCCCTGTAGTCTTCTGTTTCACATGTCACACATCCATCATCATGTTTCAGCTCACAAACATGCCATTAATTCAAAACATGGAAGAACCGAACCTATTTGGAGAAAAATCTATAAAAGATCCTAAAATGTACAACTGGAGGATACTCAAATCCTATTAAAAATTAACCAGTGTTTACATTAGAGGAAATCTAAATGTTGTAATACAGAAGAGAAATGAACAAAGTAACCTCATTCCACAGAATTAAAAACAAGAAGAAAGAAATCACCTGGATCATTACAGCTTTGAAGAAACACATTTTCTAAACATTTTGTTTGGAGCTCCATGTCTTCAATATAACTATTTTACCAGTCTGATCCAGGCACCGATGCTATAGTTTGGATATTTTAGCGGCAAAGAGAACTGGAGATTGTACAATTCATGATACAAATAAGAGGAGTTTTAACCAACATGTCTTGACCAAGGTTGGTGTGTGTGTGTGTGTGTGTGTGTGTGTGTGTGCACGTGTGTGCACTTAATTCTTACAGCTGCTTCCAAGATAAATTCAAAATGATGAGCCAGCCATCCTGGGCTTGTGGAAGACTCACAATCGAAGTATAACATGATTAGATAATAAGGGAAAGGGCAGAAATCTCCTTCTGTCAGAAAGAGATTAAGAAAGAAGAGCCCTGAGATGCTGATAAGACTTAAACTTACATTGACTTTTTTTTTCACTGTAACTAGAAAATGCCATAGCTTATAAAGTGACTATGAAGAAGTAATGAGGATTTTGCCCTTGAAATACTTTTTTTGATGAAAAATAAAATTAAAGTAGTCCCAGTTTTATGATATAATTGCCTCTAGAAAGAAAGAATAAAAGATCATTGGAAATTAATGAGTGTCCAGTATCTTAGGTACTTCTGCAACTGCTTGCCCTCAGGGTTGTCAGCTTTTCTTCAAGCGTCATTTTCCTCTCATTACAAGCTCATGCAACACAGCTACAAGCATTCAGCACGTGAGCCTGTCAAACACCAAGGAGACACCGGAAATTGTTCATCTAACAAATATCGATTAGGCATCTACTATGAGGCAAGCACTGCCTTAGGAGGTAGGATCCAAAATTAGAAAGACTCAGTTCCTGCCATTGACTCACTCATAGTCCAGAGCAGAGTAAGACATGCAAGCAATCAGAACTGATACTTGGCTAGTGTGCACCAAATGACCCTTACACCTGTTTATAACTGGGTTCCTCCTATTATATACATATATACATACATATATATATATATATGCCAAAGTGGCCATTAAATATTTTTAATAGCACCCCTGTAAGCAATTACAATGTAATGTGGAATGTCCTATGTCAAAAGCACGCATAGGAATGCCAAAGAAATAGACAGAAAAGACTTTCATCACATCTTAAATTGAAATGGAAATGATAGTTAATAACTTCACATCCTCTGTGACACTCTCTCCAAATATACCAGCCCACAGTGATATTTATGAAGAAACATAGACTTTTAAGGTTGGAAGAGACCCTAGAAGTTGGCTTGACCAACCACCTCACTCTAGAGAGAGAGTTAGAATCCCAAAATGCTTCACTGACTTCCCACCATCACCCACCTAGTTAAGATCACAGATAGAATAAGAATGTAGCTCTTCTTATATCCAGGCCCAAAGCTCTCTGAACACTATCCCACAATTAGTCAGTAACACACACTGTTATACTTAACTGAGCCCTTATTTTATGTTCATTGTCCTGCCTTCAATTCCTTCCATCCACATTTCTTACCTAAGGACTAATAACTTCTCCAAAGGAATGGCAGCAAAGATAAGACCAAAGCAGCTAGGCTAAGAGGCATGAGGTCAAATCCCTGTTCTACCACTTACTTGCTCATAACCTTGGGGGAAAAAAATGACCTGATTCCTTTAGATCTCAATTTCCTCATTCATTTAACGGAAATAACAATATCTGCATTTTCATGAGATTTAAAATAGACTATGCATATAAAACTCCTTGAGACTCCTTGCCTTCAGACCCTCCCTATTTCAGTCCATTCCCAAAGTGAACTTCCTAATACAGATCCAATCAAGTTATTCCTCTGCCTAAAAGGGGAAGAACCAAACATCTAAACATAATATACAGAATTCTTTACAACCTTGACTCAACCTTCTTTATAATCTCATCTCCAGTCACTCCCCACAATATTCTACGTCCCACTGACACTAAACTACTTACTCATATTTCGTAAATATGCCATGGTCTCCTACACCTCCACTTTGCACATTTCTACTCTCTGGTGTATCCTCTTCCCTCTAGACTTGCCTCCTACTCATGGATTCATCTACCACCCTCGTTCATCCTTAAAGACCTTTCTTCAATGTTTGGCATTTTTAAATCTAGAATGTATTCATGTACTACTTTTATTATTAAAAGACTAAATAATATTCTACTCCAGAGAAAAATATATGACCGTATTTAAATGTTACCTTTTCTGCTACAATTTCCTAACTCCCTTTGCCCATGTAATGGCATTTCTATGGTAACTGTGTAGCTGTACCCTCCTCAGTTATTAATATCTTAAGTTTATGTATCTGCCTCTACTCTGAGTCACTGAAACAGGAAAAATGTCCTATATCTCCCTCATAAGCAAGCTAAAGCAAACTAAACTCATAAGGAATGCACAAAATGTACCTATTGGAGAGACTACACAACATGGAATTAGGGTTGCATCAGCTATTCTTGGACAATCCAGACAAGAGCATGGGTTAGAGCTTTTCTCTTCCAGGTTAGGAAACAGAGACAAATGTCAGGAACCCCAGTTTAGATTTCCACGCAGTATCTTAATGGTGATCCTGCTTTTCCTCTGAAAACTTCCATGTGTCATGTTGTCTGATATATTGGAGAAAATCACTAGACTAGACTAGAATTGCCATTGAGTGAGTCAATGGCAGGAATTGTGTCTTTCTAATTTTGGATCCCACATCCTAAGGCAGTGCTTGCCTCATAGTAGATGCCTAATCAATATTTGTTAGATGAACAGAAACTGTTTTTGCCCTTAAAACTCTTAACAATAGATGTGCCTTTTTTCTTCTTTTCTTATTTAAATTCAATTAACTAACATTTAGTACATCATTAGTTTCAGATGTAGGGTTCCGTTATTCATCGGTTGCATATAACACCCAGTGCTCATCACATCACGTCCCCTCCTTAATGCTCACCACCCAGTTACCCCATTCCTCCACCCGACTCCCCTCCAGCAACTCTCAGCTTGTTCCCTATAGTTAAGAGTCTCTCATGGTTTGTCTCCCTCTCTGAATTCTTCCCAGTTTTCCCTCCCTTTCCCTATGATCCTCCACACCGAGTCTTATATTCCATATATGAGTGAAACCATACAATAATTGTCTTTCTCTGATTGACTTATTTCACTCAGCATAATACCCTCCAGTTCCATCCACGTCAATATAAATGGTAAGATTTCATCCTTTTGATGTCTGCATAATATTCCATTGTGTATATACACCACATCTTCTTTATCCATCCATCTGTTGCTAGATGTGCTTTTTAAAAAGCAAGCTATAGGGTGGTTGATTAATTTCAACCAGGCACTATGCACACTCTTTGAATACATGATCCCTGTGGAAAAGCAATATTAGAGAAAATAATGGCGTGGTTCTTGTCCTTTTCAGGGGGGTATAAATAAGATGTAGATAGCATAGTATCCACTGAAAATTTTTAGAGTATAATTATGAATGTCATATAATTAAATGAAGATGTCTGAAAGATATTATTAGTCTCATTAATTCTTGAGAAAAACAGTAAGATGTTACAACCCTTTTGAGGTATATTCCAAAGAGCAGGGAAAGGAGATGGTAGATACAAATGATAGATGATGATAGATAGATTATAGATAGATAGATAGATAGATAGATAGATAGATACAGAAATGTTGAAATAACAGATTTGCTTAAAACACAAAAAACTGGAGGGAGGGGGAAAAGATGGTGGAGGAGTAGGGGGTCCCCTTTCTCAGCTGATCCCCTGAGTCGAGCTTGATATGTACCAGACCACCCTGAAAATCCACGGAATCATCCTGAGACGCAGGAAGATACATCTGGATCTCTACAAATGAACATCTCCAGCACTGAGTATTGACATATGAAACGGGGAGCCGTGAGTCCACGCACAGATATTGGAAGATAAACAGAAGGGGGAGGGAGCCGCCATGCTCGGGCGCCTGGAAGCAGTAGCCACCTTCACTGGGGAGCAGGCTGGAATTGCGGACCAGCACCCATGAAAAGCAGACTGAGACCGTGAGCCTGGGAACGCGCGTGCGACCAGACTGAAAACCGGATCTCCGGAGCACTCACTGGAACCAGACTAAAACTGGGAGCTTGGGAGCACACGCACATCCAAACTGACAACTGGAGCTCCGAGTGCACACTCAAACTAGACTGAAACTGAGATCTCGGGAGCGCGTGAATGACCTGACAGAACACCGGAGCTCCAGAGCTCTCATTGGAACCAGACTGATACTGGCAGTTTGGGAGCAAGCGTGACCAGACAAAACTGGCACTCCGGAGTGCGCGTGAACCACACTGAAGCAGAGAGCTGAGCTTGGGAGTGTGCGCGGGAACCAGGGGCGGCTGACAGTGTTAGAAACACAAAGGACAGAGACGTGCTGGCCCTGGTAGTGAGGGCTGGGAGAGTGGCTGTGGGGCACACAATCCAGGACACTGCAGGGTTTAGCAGCACTGACAGAAACAGAGTTAAAGAGGCCAAGAGAGCTCAATGGAGAGCAGACTGAGATCTCTCTGTTCTGAGACAGAGGCTAGGATTCGGCCACTGCTGTTGTGACTCCCAGAAGAGCCACAGAAAACCACCAGGGAAAGCCACCAGAGAACAAAAGCCCATAAATTCCAGCTCGCATTGTGCCAATCCCCATCCCCCCTCACAGGGGACAGGGAGACTCTACCCAAACAGGGTTGCCTGAGTATCAGCGCGGCAGGCCCCTCCCCCAGAAGGCAGGCTGAAAAATCAAGGCCCACATCCCTAAGGTCCCTATAAAACAAGTGCCCACTGCCTGGGTCCTAGTCAATGATATGGGCTCTGGGCAACCTCACAACCTCTCCTCATCAGAATGACGAGAAGGAGAAGTCCCCCCCAGCAAAGAAAAGATAATGAGTCTGTGGCCTCTGCCACAGAACTGGTGGATATGGATATAACCAAATTATCAGAAATGGAGTTCAGAGTAACAATGGTCAAGATGATGTGTAGACTTGAAAAAAATGTTAAAATATTAACAAGAATATAGAATCTCTAAGGGCAGAAATGAGTGTGAATCTGGCAGAAATTAAAAATGCTATGAATCAAATGCAGTCTAAACTAGATGCTATGACAGCCAGGGTGAATGAGGCAGAAGAACGAATTAGTGAATTGGAGGATGGGATGGTAGAAGAGAAAGTTAAAACAGAAACTTGGCTCAAAAAAATCCAATCTAGGGGCGCCTGGGTGGCATAGCAGTTAAGTATCTGCCTTCAGCTCAGGGCGTGATACTGGCGTTATGGGATCGAGCCCCACATCAGGCTCCTCTGATATGAGCCTGCTTCTTCCTTTCCCACTCCCCCTGCTTGTGTTCCCTCTCTCACTGGCTGTCTCCATCTCTGTCGAATAAATAAATAAAATCTTTTAAAAAAAAAATCCAATCTCAAGAATGTAGAATACGGGAGATTACTGACTCAATGAAACGTTCCAATGTCAGAATCATTGGCATCCCTGAGGGGGTGGAGAAAGACAGAGGTCTCAAAGAGATATTTAAACAAATTGAAGCTGAAAACTTCCCTAATCTAGCAAAGGAAACAAGCATTCGTGTCCAAGAGGCAGAGAGGACCTCTCCCAAGTTCAACCACGACAAACCTACGCCACGTCACGTCATAGCGGAATTTGCAAATATTAGATCCAAGGATACAGTATTGAAAGCAGACAGGGCAAAGAAATTTCTCACGTACAGAGGCAAAAATATCAGAATAACGTCAGACCTGTCTACACAGACCTGGAATGAGAGGAAGGGTTGGCAGGATATTTTTAAAGTTCTATCTGAGAAAAACATGCACCCAAGGATCATTTACCCAGCAAGGATGTCATTCAGAATTGATGAAGAGATAAGGACCTTCCAAGATCGCAAGACACTGAACAAATTCATAACCATAAAACCAGCCCTACAGGAGATATTAAGGGGGGTTCTATAAAAGTAAAAAAGGCCCCAAGAGTGATACAGAACAGAAAGTTACAATCTATAGAAACGAAGACTTTACAGGCAACATGACATCATTAAAATCATACCTCTCAATAATCAATCTCAATGTGAATGGCCTAAATGCTCCCATAAAATGCCACAGGGTTGCAGACTGGATAAAAAGACATGACCCATTCATTTGCTGTCTACAAGAGACTCATCTTGAACCTAAAGATACATCCAGACTGAAAGTGAAGGGATAGAGAACCATTTTTCATGCCAAGGGACCTCAAAAGAAAGCTGGAGGAGCAATTCTCATATCAGACAGATTGAATTTTAAACTAAAGACTGTAGTTAGAGATAAAGAAGGACACTATATTATTCTTAAAGGATGTATCCAACAAGTGGATATGACAATTATAAATATCTACACCCCCAACAGGGGAGCAGCAGGATACACAAGCCAACTCTTAACCAGAATAAAGAGACATAAAGATAAAAATACATAAATAGTAGGGGACCTCAACACTCCACTATCAGCAATAGACAGATCACCTAAGCAGAAAATCAACAAAGAAACAAGAGCTTTGAATGCCATACTAGACCAGATGGACCTCATATATATATATATACAGAACACTACACCCCAGAACAAAAGAATATTCATTCTTTTCAAATGCACATGGAACTTTCTCCAGAAAAGACCATATACTGGGTCACAAATCAGGCCGCAACTGATACCAAAAGACTGAGATTATTCCCTGCATATCCTCAGACCACAGTGCTTTGAAATTGGAACTCAATCACAAGGAAAAATTTGGAAGAAACTCAAACACTTGAAAACTAAGAACCATCCTGCTCAAGAATGATTGGATAAACCAGGAAATCAAAAAACAAATTAAACAATTTATGGAGACCAACGAGAATGAATACACAACGGTCCAAAACCTATGGGATACTGCAAAGGCAGTCCTAAGGGGGAAATACATAGTCATCCAAGCCTCACTCAAAAGAATAGAAAAATCTAAACTGCATATTTATATTCTCACCTCAAGAAGCCAGAGCTAGAACAGAAGAACAGGCATAACCCACACACCAAGGAAGGAGTTGACCAAGATTAGAGCAGAAATCAATGAA